>NW_016806409.1:473932-496028 GCF_001698545.2 Rhinopithecus bieti
AAAAAAAAAAAAAAAAAAAAAAAAAGAAGCGAAAATTAACCAGCTGTGGTAGTGTGCTGCTGTAGTCCCAGCTACTCAGGAGGCAGAGGCAGGAGAATTGCTTGAACCTCTGAGGCGGAGGTTGCAGTGAGCCAAGATTATGCCACTGCACTCCAGCTTGGGCAAGAGTGAGATTCTGTCTCAAAAAATAAAAGTAAAATAAATAAATAAATAAATAAAGCTGCCCACCAAGGACACAGCCTGCCTTCTCTGATGCTCCCACCCCATCACCTGCCCTCCCATCCCATCCTGCCCTTAGACATGTTCATCCCACTCCAGTCTTCCTTGAGGCCCTGCCACCCTTTCTCCCTTTTTTTTTTTCCTTTGAGACTGGAGTTTCACTCTTGTTGCCCAGGCTGGAGTGCAATGGCGCAATCTTGGCTCACTGCAAACTCTGCCTCCCATATTCAAGCGATTCTCCTGCCTCAGCCTCCCGACTAGCTGGGATTACAGGCATGCGCCACCAGGCCCAGCTTATTTCATACTTTTAGTAGAGATGGGGTTTCTCCATGTTGGTAAGGCTGGTCTCGAACTCTCAACCTCAGGTGATCCGCCCACCTCAGCCTCCCAAACTAGTGGGATTACAGGCATGAGCCACCGCGCCCAGCTCTCCCTCTTTTCTTATACCTGCCACCCCAACTCTGCACTCCCTGACACTCCCCAAAGACAGTGTTTTGCACACTTTGCCCTGGCAGAGACCTTCTCTGTTCACACTTCCACCAGCCCTAGGTCCCTGTCCAAAACATTTCTTCGGTCCTCTCTCCTCTGGCCCCAAAAGGAGGCAGCATGCTCGGCATCAGGGCTCAGTCTCTTTATTAGGCAGCAGGAGGCGGTGACCCAGCTCTGTTGGGAGGGAAATGACACCAAGAGGACCCCAACCAAAGCTTGGAGGCAACTCATTGGAGAAGGGGTGTTGCAGGTAGCACGCCCAACCCTCCTGCTAGAACAGTGTAGGCTGCACCATCACTCCCCCTCTTCATCATCTTCTTCCAGGGGTGGCCGGTTCCGCTTGAAGAAGCCCACCTGGGGGTACACGGGGGCCAAGGTCAGGGTATAGAGATGATCTGTCAGCCTCAGAGCACGTGTGAGGAAGTATGCTAGCTACGAGCACCTCCCTGGACCAGCACAGAACACGAACCCCTCACAAATGGATGCCTTTGGCCGGGCGCGGTGGCTCAAGCCTGTAATCCCAGCACTTTGGGAGGCCGAGACAGGCGGATCACGAGGTCAGGAGATCGAGACCATCCTGGCTAACACGGTGAAACCCCGTCTCTACTAAAAAATACAAAAGCTAGCCGGGCGAGGTGGCGGGCGCCTGTAGTCCCAGCTACTCGAGAGGCTGAGGCAGGAGAATGGCGTGAACCCGGGAGGCGGAGTTTGCAGTGAGCGGAGATCCGGCCACTGCACTCCAGCCCGGGCGACAGAGCGAGACTCCGTCTCAAAAAAAAAACAAAAAAAACAAATGGATGCCTTTTGACATTTACAGATAATGCATGGAACAAATTGTTGGGTTTTTGTTTTTTCTCCCGAGTTTTTTTTTTTTTTTCTTTTTTTTAGATGGAGTCTCACTCTGTCACCCAGGCTGTAGTGTAGTGGCTCGATCTCGGCTCAATGCAGCTTCCACCTCCCGGGTTCAAAAAAATGCCTCATGCCTCAGCCTCCCGAGTAGCTGGGTTTACAGGTGTGTGCCACCATGCCCAGCTAATTTTTAGTAGAGATGGGGTTTCACCCTGTTGGCCACGCTGGTCTCAAACTCCTGACCTCAGGTGATCTGCCTGCCTCAGCCTCCCAGTGTGCTGGGATTACAGGCATAAGCCACTGTGCCTGGCCTCTGAATTTTTCTTTTTTATTTTATTTTTAGAGACAGGGTCTTTCTCTGTTGCCCAGGCAATCCTCTCACCTCTTAGCCTCCCAAGCAGCTGGGACTACAGGTGTGGACTACCACACCTGACTAATTTTTTTAAAAAAAACTTTTTTGTAGAGATGGAGTCTCACTATGTTGTCCCAAACTCCTGGCCTCAAGTGCTCCACCGCACCTGGCCCCCACCTGGAATTTTTATTTTATTTTATTTTATTTTTGAGACGAAATCTCGCTCTGTTGCCCAGGCTGGAGTGCAGTGGCGCAATCTTGGCTCACTGCAACCTCTGCCTCCCTGGTTCAAGTGATTCTCCTGCCTCAGCCTCCTGAGTTGCTGGGACTATAGGCACGCGCCACCATGCCTGGCTAATTTTTGTATTTTTAGTAGGGACGGGGTTTCACCATGTTGGTCAGGCTGGTCTCCAACTCCTGACCTTGTGATTCGCCTGCCTCGGCCTCCTAAAGTGCTGGGATTACAGGAGTGAGCCACCGTGCCCAGCCTGGAATTCTTCTCATACTGAAGTTTGTGTCTACGTGACTCGAGCATATGATGGTATGTGTTCGATTATTGTGGGTCTAGTGTGTGGTTTCCCTGAAATCACCATGTCTTCCCTTCAGTGTGCTTGAGGCTTCTCCAGGTGCAGAGGAGCGAGTGACCCTCCAGGGCCACATAGGAAGCAAGGAATAGGGTCTAAACCAGTCCTTGGGCCTCTCGCCTCACTCAAGGAGAAGGGCAGAGCTAGGAGGAAGTGCGTCTTGTCCTCGAGACCAGCCAGGAACTCCTGAAGGCAGAACTTACACCCTGTATACCCTCTATATCCTGTGATTCTTTCTGGTGGCAGGGGTGTCTAAAGGCCCCAGAATTCCAGGCGCTATCCTTTCCAATAGTATGTACCTGGAAGTGTTCCCAAGAGAATGACATTTTTTGTGTTTGTGTGTTTGTTTTACCTTTTTTGCTCTACTAGAGAAAGACATTCTATTTCCTTCCTTCCTTCCTTCCTTCCTTCCTTCCTTCCTTCTTTCTTTCTTTCTTTCTTTCTTTCTTTCTTTCTTTTTTCTTTCTTTCTTTCGAGATGGAGGCTCACTCTGTTGCCCAAGCTGAAGTGCAGTGGCGTGATCTTGGCTTACCGCAACCTCCACCTCTACTGCCTTAGCCTCCCGAGTAGCTGAGATTACAGGCATGTGTCACCACGCCTGGCTAATTTTTTTTTTTTTTTTTTTTTTTAGACGGAGTCTCGCTCTGTCGCCCGGGCTGGAGTACAGTGGCCAGATCTTGGCTCACTGCAAGCTCCGCCTCCTGGGTTAATGCCATTCTCCTGCCTCAGCCTCCCCAGTAGCTGGGACTACAGGCGCCCGCTACCTCACCCGGCTAGTTTTTTTGTATTTTTTAGTAGAGATGGGGTTTCACCGGGTTAGCCAGGATGATTTTGGTATTTTTAGTAGAGACGGGGGTTTCACCATATTGGCCAGGCTGGTCTCGAACTCTTAACCTCAGGTGATCTACCCGCCTTGGCCTCCCAAAGTGCTGGTATTACAGGTGTGAGCCACCCCACTGGGCCGAGAATGACATTCTAATAATGGAGACATAGATCCCTGGTCCCTGGATTACCCACTTGGGTGGGCCACCATCTCTCCTTGACTCCCTGTGAGGCAAGGCGGGGCCAAGCCTGTGCCCCACTGGAGATTCCACCATCCTTCACACCTCACCTTCCACATGGCCAGGACCAGGATGGTGAGCAGCAGCAGGCCGCCCAGCACACCCACCAGCACCCACCAGATTGGAATGGCCCTCTCCTCCAAGGCCCGAAGCAGCTGTGTCCGCACCTGGGGGCAAACCCACGTGTCTTCTCAGTCACCTTGACACCTGCCTTTCTTTCTTTCTTTTTTTTTTTTTTGAGATGGAGTCTCGCTCTGTCACCAGGCTAGAGTGCAGTGGCGTGATCTCCACTCACTGCAACCTCCACCTCCTGGGTTCAAGAGATTCTCCTGCCTCAGCTTCCCGAGTAGCTGAGACTACAGGCGCGTGCCACCATGCCCAGCTAATTTTTGTATTTTTAGTAGAGACAGGGTTTCACCATGTTGGCCAGGATGGTCTCGATCTCTTGACTTCAATGATCCACCTGCCTCAGCTTCCCAAAGTGCTGGGATTACAGGCATAAGCCACCACACCCAGCAGACACCTGCCTTTCATAAAGACTCAAACCTCAGGCTGGTGACCTCCAGCCATGCCACCCACCCATACCACCCCTCAGACCTTCCTGACTGGTCACTGACTGGGGACAATGGGTCCTGCAGGACTGGTCTCTGCTCCACCCCCCCACACTCACCTGAGCTTCCCCTCGTGGCAGGCTGAGCGGGGGCACAGCGTAGGGGAGGGAGGACACGTTGAACCACGCCTGTGACTGCAGCACAAACTGATCCAGTGGCCTCTGGACAGGTTGGGGTTGAAAGCCGTAAACACCCACACGAGGCCTATTGGTTGCAGGAGTCCAGGTCCCACACACCCGGCGGGGAAGCCCTGCCTCTGGCCTAATCCTACTGCAATCCCCCAAAGTAAACCTTGCCTTCCCTCTCTTCCTGCCTTCCCACACCAAACCCCGCCCCTCCCAGAGCAAAGTGGTCCCCGCCTAGAAGGCCTGGCCCTGCCACTCTACGGCCTGCCCCACCTGGTGGAGACTGGGCAGCCACAGGAAAGCCAGCACCGTGACCATGGCCCGCTGCCCGCGCGCCATCTCCTGCAGGTCACACTGCACCACAGTACAGGGCGCCGAGTCGCAGCTCTGAGGGGAGGCGTCGTCAGTCCCCAGCCCGTCCTGGCCCATCACCCCATCACCCCCCACCCCCTTACCCCAGGACCCAATGCAGAGGGGCCGGGGTTCAGGGAGCGGTGGCCTTCCCATCAGGAAGGGCCTTGGATCCGAGCTTCGGATGCTGTCTCCACTGGCTTGCTCACATGGTCCCAGAGATGCAGGGAGGGTCATCCCCCAGCGCGCAATGCCCAGAGCTATGACAACCTTGCTTTGGCATTATTTTATGTTCCTTAACGTACTGGGAAGCTTTAAAAAAGTGCAGGTGTCTTTCGGCTCACCCCAGACACAAGCCAGCGTGCTCCTCCATGTTGAAGTGCTCCCTGGGACCAAGAGTGGCCCACAGAGGCCCACAGCACACCCGGACCCCTCTCCCTGCTCCCATCCCCTCTGCCCCTTGGGCCCCGGGGAGGCCCCACTGGAGACCAGAGAGCCTGCTCACTACGAGAACTGGATCCTGAAGCCTCGAGGGCTGCTCGGGCTCTGGCAGGAAGATCTGTCTGCGATCCCGCTTGTGATGGGCCGGGTGAATGGGGGAGGGGCTGGGGGTGGGCAGCCCCCAGTCCACCTGGTGGGGCAAAGGAGTGGTCAGGCCCAGGTCTCCGCCGAGCCCCAGCCCACAGAGGTGCCCCGGTGGTTGGTCTGGGGCCCCCTTCACAGCTCTTTCTTCCACCCAGCTCTCACCTTGCGGGGGTTGACAGGAGGCTGTGGGAAGCACTGAAGGCCCCCCTGGGGCTGTATATCCACGATATAGAGCAGGTCGGAGTGCTGGGACTGCCCCGGGAGGTGGATGCTGAGGTGAAGGCCATTCACAGTCCCAGGGCCATTGTTGTGGAGCTGGAGGGGTGGTGGTGGCAGGGTGTGGGGAGCTCAGCCCCTCACCCGTGGTTCTGAGGACCCACTCACCCCAGCCCGGGACGCGAGGCTCCTCCCTACCTCATAGGTGTGCTCCACTTTGGGTCCCCGGCTGTCCAAGCTGTTCTGCTCCCTGTCACCTTCTTCTGCAGCCACCACCAGGGAGGCTGGAAAGGAGTTCCTGCAAGTGCCCAAGACCCCCAGAGACAGGGTGATGCCCTGACTGGCCTGTGGGGTTCCCCAGCGCCCCCTGGAGTTGAGAGCCCTGAATACCACCTCCATTCTCCACCCCTGGCGTCTCACCCTCGCAGCTCCACTTGGGCCTCTGCCCGGACTGGCACATCCAGCAGCACAATCTTGCTGTTTGGATTCTGGCTGTTCTTGCTAGAGGGGAGGGAATGAGGAGAAACAGGGCCAGGGACACCAGCCCAGTGACTCTCTGAGGGTGAGGCCAGAATTTTAGAGAGTTCAGAGAAAGCTAATTATACAAACAGCATGCCACACTGAAGTTAGGCCTGGGAAAGAACTTCCTCTACGGCTCCAAGACTCAGACATAAGTCTCTGAGGAAGAAAGGGAACTAGGCTTCTTCAAAGACCTTTTTTTTTTTTTTTTTTTTTTTTTTTTTTTTTTTAGATGGAGTCTCGCTCTGTCACCCAGGCTGGAAGGCTGGAGTGCAGGGGCCCAATCTCAGCTCACTGCAACCTCCACCTCCCAGGTTCAGTTCCAGCTATTCTCCTGCCTCAGCCTCCTGAGTAGCTAGGATTGTAGGTGCACACCACCACGCCCAGCTAATTTTTATATTTTTAGTAGAGATGGGGTTTCACCATGTTGGCCAGGCTGGTCTCCAACTCCTGACCTCATGATCCGCCTGCCTTGGCCTTGCAAAGTGCTGGGATTACAGGTGTGAACCACCGCGCCTGGCCTCAAAAGACCCTTTTGTATGGAAGGGAGCTGAGGGGCTCTGCACGGGGGTCAGACAGGGGAAGCGTGGTGGGTAGGCACGCTTGCTGGGTCAGTACCTCCGGATCTGCAGCTGGAAGGACACAGACTCCCCAGCCTCTTCCAGATTCCCCACGCTCACCAACATCGCGATTCCTATCTGGGAGATCACAAAAAGGTCACTGCCCAAATGCTCCACTTCGGACAGCCCTGCCCTGAATGTGGCTTCCAGTCTTCACCCTTCAAGATCACCATTATTCTTTCTTTTCTTTCTTTCTTTTTTTTTTCTGAGATGGAGTCTCACTCTGTCACCCAGGCTGGAGTGCAGTGGCATGATCTCGGCTCACTGCAACCTCCACCTCTCAGGTTCAAGTGATTTTCCTGCCTCAGCCTCCTGAGTAGCTGGGACTATAGGCGTGTGCCACCATGCCCGGGTAATTTTTGTATTTTTAATAGAGATGGGGTTTCGCTGTGTTGTCCTGGCTGGTCTTGAACTCCCAACCTCGTGATCCACCCATCTCGGCCTCCCAGTGTGCTGGGATTACAGGCGTGAGCCACCATGCCAGGCTACCATTATTATTTCTATTTTACCTGGAAGCCCACTGGGTAAAGGGGCTCAGAGAGGGAAAGTCACTCACCCAAGGACATGGGGCGAGGGAGTGTGAGGTCCAAGATTCTGGCCCAGAACTATGCAGTTCTAAAAACCTCACCCCTAAAATCTGGTTGTTCATGAGCCACTGGTGGAGACCCAGCACCACGACCCAGCAGCCTCACCTGGGTGTTCTTCTTCATGGGATTGCCCAGCTCACACAGCACCACCCTGGTCTCATTCTCCTTCTTCTGGTTACAGATGAGTCTCTCAAAGCCCTTCAGGAAAGCAGTTTCAATAAAGAAATTACAGGCATCAGCATCATATATATATTTAAGCTCCCTTGGAAAGTCTGGAAAGATTTGTGTGCCAAGGTAGGGAGGTGGGTTTCTTGGGGTGGGATCTCAAGGGACTGTCACATGCTAGTGTGTGTATTGCTGTAGCACTATTACTTTTTATGCATTTTCATTTTGGAAATAGAAAACACAAAACATTAGAGTATGACCCCATTATTATAAACTACATTAACAACATAAAAATAAATATATACTTATGTGAGTGCCAGTCAATATTGAAAAAAAGACTGGAAGGAAATCCTCCAAATGTTAACAGAGGTTCCTGTTAACATTTGGTTCCTAAGCCTTTTTTGTTTTTCTGGTTTTTGTAATAGAGTTCTGGAATTCTGTGCCATTAGCAAGTATTCCTCTTTCAAATAAAAAATTAAAAATTACATCTTTGACAGCAAAGCAGAAGAGAAGAGAGACTCTCAGGGAGGGAGATGAGAGAGCCAAGGCTCTAGCACCTCCCAGATCCTGGGTACTGTTCCCAGGGTGGGGGCCATACCTCGACGTTGCTTAGGGCCCGCATGTAGTGGGCCCCCTGGGGCAGATGCACGGCCAGCTCTGCTTCATAGGCCCCCTCGCCCTCGTTGGCTGTGTCCATCTGCAGCTTCAGGACATTATCTGCCCCAACTAGGAGCGGGGAGCCTGTCCTGTGGGGAAAGAGGAGTGAAGCCAGATAGCCTGGGTCTGGGCCCAGGATGTGGGAAGAGAGGGGACTCAGGTGGGGAGCAGGTATGACGGGCAGAAAGAGCCAGGATCGGGCGGAGTGGGAGGCCTCCTCACACGCTGGCAGTGAGCTGAAGCTGGGGCACACACACGTCATCTTCCCCGCAGTCCAGGACGATTCGTGTCTAGGGGGACACATTGGGGTGTGTGGGTAAGCTGGGGACGTGTGAGGTTTGGGGATTACATCAGGGTTAGGAAAACAGTGGGCTTTGGGTTCACATAGGGGCTTAGGGAGTAAGAAGATCTGAGGATGAAAAGGAGTTTGGAGATGGGGTTCTGGGGTTTATTTGGAGGTTTGAGACAATGTCAGGGTTTATCAATTTACATTAGAGCTTAGAGGATACTGGGATTGTTAGGTGATTATTTTATTTTATTTTTTTTGGAGACAGAGTCTTGCTCTGTCACCCAGGCTGGAGTGCAGTGGCACAATCTTGGTTCACTGCAAGCTCCGCCTCCCTGGTTCACGTCATTCTCCTGCTTCAGCCTCCCGAGTAGCTGGGACTACGGGCTAAAAAATTAGCCCACACCCGGCTAATTTTTTTTCTGTGTATTTTTAGTAGAGATGGGGTTTCACCGTGTTAGCCAGGATGGTCTTGATCTCCTGACCTCGTGATCCGCCCACCTCGGCCTCCCAAACTGCTGGCATTACAGACATGAGCCACTGCTCCCGGCCTTTTTTTTTTTTTTGAGACAGAGTCTCGCTCTGTCACCCAGGCTGGAGTGCTGTGGCACAATCACTGCAACCTCTGCCTCCCGGATTCAAGTGATTCTCCTGCCTCAGCCTCCCAAGTAGCTGGAATTACAGGTGTGCATCATCATGCCTAGCTAATTTTTTTGTATTTTTAGTAGAGATGGGGTTTCACCATGTTGGCCAGGTTGGTCTCCAACTCCTGACCTCAGGCAATCTGCCCACCTCGGTCTCCCAAAGTGCTGGGATTACATGTGTGAGCCACCACAACTGGCCGGATTTGAGGTTTTCATTAGGGTTTGGAATTACATCAAGGTTTTGGGGTTCACATTGCATCTTGGCACTAACTCTAATCTTGACTTGTTGTCAGGGGTCCTGCACCTCCCTTGCCTGTCCCCACCTGTCCCTACCTGCTCCTGCACATGGGTGTCTCCATGCAGCACGACAGCAGGGGCCATTCCAGCCTCCGTGGGCGGCAGGGACACATTGAGGCTGAGCACAATGGGGCTCAGCTTGTCCCGGAATTCGGCCTCATCCTAGGATGGGGGCAAAAGTTAGGCCATCTTGCTACCATACACATCCCACCTTCTCCTGGCCAGTCGGCACTGTGTCCTGACTACCCCCGGACTCACAGCACCCAGCTCAGTGCCCCAGGGCTGGAAGAACAAGCGCAGTGGGTGTGTTCTACTCGCCCAGCCCTGCCAATCCCCTGCCTGGGCGTACTCGAAGGAAGGCCATGGTGGTGTGGCAGATGGGGCTGTGCTTTCCGCCCAGATCCAGGTTCAGGGTGGTGCCTGCCTGTTGAGAGCCCAGCAGCAGCACCCGCCGGCCCTGGCGGGGCTTCTGCCGGTCCAACTGCAGCTCGGCATTTAGGGCTGGCAGGGCAAGCAGAAGAGTCAGGACCTCCCTGGCCAGCCTCCGGGGGAGTCCAAGCCCACCTCCCTCCTATCCCCTTCATGCCACTCACACAGCTTCTGAGGAATGTTGTGCCCAGTGGCTCCAACACACATCTGGATTTTGAAGCTGCAAAGACATAAGTGGGGCTCAGGGGTTGGGGCCTTTCTGAGGTCCCAGATCCTTCAAGGCTCATGCCCTCTGCCTCCTCACCAGCTCACGGGTGTCTTGGTCTGGGGTAGGACACAGCTCTTCACAGCAGGATTCAGTGAATCTTGTACCAGTAGCTGGACAGAGGCCTTCACCACTGGCTGAGCTCTGATGGGATGGGGTGATGGGGTAGGCTCGCCACTGTGGCTCCTCCTGGCCTGGCCTCCTCTGATGGCATGGGACCTTCCCCATCCTGCCCCTGGAGCCAGCGCTCACCTGTACACAGCCACCTGGTTGGCCCCGTAAGCTCCCACAATCAGGTCTACAGACATGGAGGAAGGGGTCAGAATTGGCCATTAGAGAGGGCGTGCGATCCTCATCTCATCTTCCCAGGGGTTTCCCCACACCACCTCCCCCACTGGAGGTTTCACCCAGCCCCTCTGGCAGTCCACAGTGGGACACCAGGCCAGCCATGAGTCCCTGGCCATGTCTCTCGGCACTTCCAGCAAATGTCCAAGGGCCTTTCTTGGGCATTTCTAACTGGAGGCAGTCCAGGGCACCTGGGTATCCGTTGTCATCGATGTCTACGGCACCTCGAAGGGAGAAGCCAAAGGCAGAGCCTGTGGGGAAGGGGCTTTCCAGGACCTGGGAGGGACGTGAACTCAGCCCCTCACTCTGACCCAGGAACACCAGCACTTGGCCCCGGCCACTGGGACCCCCGTAGGGGGCAGCCACTGCAATGTCTGGAAGGAGTAACAGAAAGGGAGTGGCCGATTGTTATTCAGCCTCCCTAGATGACTGTAAAGCTTTCCTGAGCTTCTCTGGGCACATCCCAGGAGACCAGGAAAGGGGTACAAAGTGTGGGTGAAGGAGGCACTGCCCTACCCTCCAGGAGTTGACAATCAGGTGGGAGAGGGACCTGCCAAGTAGGATTGTTATAAAAAACAGTGACAACTCTGTCTATTGAGGAAAATATATCCTGAAAATTAAGCATCATTATTCCTTTTTCTAAATTTATTATTATTATATGAGATGGAGTCTTGCTCTGTTGTCAGGCTGGAGTGCAGTGGTGCGATCTCGGCTCACTGCAACCTGTGCCTCCCCCGTTAAAATGATTCTTGTGCCTCAGCCTCTCTAGTAGCTGGGATTACAGACGCCTACCACCATGCTCGGCTAATTTTTGTATTTTTAGTAGAGACGGAGTTTCACCACACTGGCCAGGCTGGTCTCGAACTCCTGACCTCAAGTGATCTGCTTACCTTGGGCTCCCAAAGTGCTGGGATTACAGGTGTGAGCCACTTTTTACATTTTTTTTTATTTTTAAGACCGAGTCTTGCTCTGTCATTCAGGCTGGAGTGCAGTGGTGCGACTATGGCTCACTGCAGTCTTAACCTTCTGGGCTGAAGCAGTCCTCCCACCTCAGCTTCCCAAGCAGTTGAGACTACAGCCACCATGCCCAGCTAATTTTAAAAAATTTTTATAGAGATGAGATATCCCTGTGTTGCCCAGGCTGGTCTCAAACTCTTAGGCTCAAGTGATCCTCCTGCCTCGGCCTCCCAAAGGGCTGGGATTCCGGGTGTGAGCCACTGTGCCTGGCCATCTAGCATCTATTTCTAACCTCTCCATTCCATCAAGCTCCCAGCCCCGCCACTTCCTTCAGCAGGTGACATAATCTCTTACTTCAGGAAGAGAAGCAGCCCACTGTTATGCTATAATCCCATACTGACTTTCTTCCCGCTTTCCCATTTGACCCTGGAAGAGGTTTCCCTCCTTTACCCTGACACTGGGCCAGTCACCCTCCCACCCCCTGAGGCATCACAGGGACTCTCTGCTGGCTCATCCCCCCATTTCCCCACAACATCATTTTCAACCTACTCCATGTTCTTCCACATTGAAATAATCTTGCCTTGACCCTCATCTCTTTTCCATAATCACCTTTTCTCTTTTTCCTCTCATAGTCAAACATGTCCTTTTTTTTTTCTTTCTATTCCTCAAATTCCTTTTTACCACAAACCTGTTGAAAGAGCTGTTTACATTAGCTGCCTCCAATTTTTCACCTCCATTCATACCTTACCCAATTGCATTCTGGCTTTTGACCCTACCTTGACCTGAATCAATTTATGTCACTGTCACCAATAACCTCCTCCCCCCTTTTTCTCTTTCTTCTCTCTCTCTCTCTCTTTCTCTCTTCCTTCCTTCCTTCCTTCCTTTCCTTCCTTTCCTTCCTTTCCTTCCTTTCCTTCCTTCCTTCCTTCCTTCCTTCCTTCCTTCCTTCCTTCCGTCTCTCTCTCTCTCTCTCTCTCTCTTTCTCTCTCTCTCTCTCTCTCTCTCTTTCTTTCTTTCTCTGACATGGAGTCTTGCTCTGTCGCCCATGCTGGAGTGCAGTAGTGGCGCGATCTCAGCTCAGTGCAACCTCCACTTCCTGGGTTCCAGAGATTCTCCTGCCTCAATTTCCCAAGTAGCTGGGATTACAGGCATGAGCCACTGTGCCCGGCACCCTCTTCTTGCTAAAGCCCATGGATATTTCTCCAGCCCCATCGAATTGTACCTTGCAGCAGCAGCAGGAGCTGCAGCACGCACTTCCTCCTGCACATGCTTTCTAACACATGCTCTTCCTTGAGTCCCTGGCCATCAGACCCCCAGGTTCCCTCCTCCCTCTCTGGACACTTCTCTGTCTCCTTCTCAGACTCACCTCCTGTATGAGTCACCTAAATGCTTTTGCTCCCCAGGGCTCTATCCTGGGCCTCTTCTAATTTCACAGGTTCCAGGACCTCATCCACTTTCCCCAAACCCCTGTCTCCCATTCAGATCGATCTTGTGGAAGCGGGGAAAGCCACTCCCACTGTTCTTTAGATATTTCCGCCTAAAGCACCCAAGCCCTTCAAGCTCAACAGGTCCAGAGCTGAACTGCTGATCTCCCACCTCTCCCCAGCACCTGCTGCACGGCCTGAGTTCCAGGCAGTGGAGGGCATCACAGGCACCCAACTCCAACCTCTCCCCTGGCCCCACATCCAGTCTCCCACCAAGTCCTAATAATCCAAGTCCTAAATATCTGTGAAGTCACTCCCATCTCTAACTGCACCGCCAAAATCCACATCCAGGTGGTCATTGTCTCTTGCCTGGATTAAGGCAAACACATCCTAATTAGTCTCCTTCAACTCTCCCATCTGCTCTCCACTTAGCACCCCAGGTGTCTAAGCTACATACTTATATGCTTAAAACCCATCCTGGTTCTGGCTGCCCTCAGGCCAACTCCATGCTTTTTGTGTGTCTGTTAACCCCTCTGCACCTAGTAGGGCTCCTCTCTTCCCTCACCATTGTAGCCATCCTGGTCGAGGTCGCCCAGGGGTGCGATGGCAGAGCCGAATCGCCCATAGAGCTGTGTGCCAGTCAGCAGGAGGCTGGGGGCACCCAGCGTGTGGGGGCCTCGCGGCTGCAGGAACAAATACACACGCCCCACTTCGGCCAGTTTTCGGTCTGCCCGGCTTTCCATATACAGTGGAGCGCCCACCAGCAGGTCATGCCTCCTGTGGGCCAGATGAGTGGTTATATGGGACTGGACAAGGGGGATGTCGGGGCTAGGGCCAAATTTCCCCCACCCTTGCTCTCCTATTCCTCCGGTGAACACGTAACGTGAGAGGAGGGGCTAGGAAATAGAGACAGAGGGCAGCTCTGGTAATTTGGGACCCAACTGGGTAGGGGTGGGCCATGTCCCTCCTCACCCATCCCCGTTGACGTCAGTGACAGCCACTGAATGCCCAAAATACGAAGCCATCTGCAAGATGAGGAGCACCATCATTCAGGTCGCTGGACCAGCATCCTCTCTAAGAAATGGGCCCTCACCTCCCGTAAAATATTCTGAAGTCTCAGTTACCCCTCCACCCAGCCACTCCCACTGGGACCTGGCCCCCACCTGCTCTCCGTGTAGCCGGTGCAGCCTCTGGTAGTAGGAGCCCAAAATTTCCACCTGCATGGACAGCGAAGGCGAGAGCATCACTCTTTTACCCAAAGCAGCCTCCCACTCCAGGTGAGAAAGGGCTGTTTGGTGGCGGGGGTGGGGGGCGCTCAGGGGTTGTCAGCCTGAGGACTGGGATAAGGGGCTTCGGGATGCCCAGTTGGTGGGGGCACTTACCGCTCCCAGCGTCCAGCTCCAAGTGGGGGCACCGACGACATACTCTGACGACAGGGAGAGCCAGGCTCAGGGAATGAGAGCCTTAGACCCTACCCACTGCCCGCTCCCCGTTCTGCACCCAGGGAAGATTTATGTGCAGGAAGATTTCCCTACACAGGGAAGATTTCAGGAAGGCGCTCCTCCCCGGGCTGGGCTCCCCAACTCCCGCCCTAAGTGGATTTCTTGCCTGTAGTGTTGAGATCCCCGTCGAACTCGCCCACAGCCACCGAGTACCCTGAGGACACGGGCGCAAATTAGTCTTTCCCAGGGAAGGAAGCAGGGAGGGGACGGAGGGCAAGGAAGGAGGAGATTAAGGCCACTCAGCCCCAGCTCTGCCTTGTGCAGATGGAAAAACGGAGGCCTTCGAGGGGCCAAGCCCTGCCCCAGACTGCACTACGAGTACGCGATGGAAGGGAGCGGTGGGCGCATGGGAGGTGGGCGGTCTGCGGGGAAGCCGCAGGAGCTGAGGGCGGGAGCGACTTAGGCGGTGGGCCGGCCGGCAGGGGTGGGCATGGAGGCTCCCGCAGGGGCAGGACCTGACCGTCTGCGGTGAGCGGTGACCCTTGGGGTGTTGGAAGTCTGGAAGGGAGGTGTTACCCCAGTAGCCGTCGAAATACTCTGGGTTGCTGGAGTCGAAGGAGAGGCTCTGGGAGGACACGTGCCACAAAAGGATGCCTGGGCGGTAACTCGAGAAAATATCCGCAATTGGAGCCTGGGCCAGTAGACCTAGGGCGGAAGGGACAGCGGGCGTGGGGCCCAAACCCCAGCGGTCTCCCCGGGCCGCAAGAAGGGAGGGAGGTATAGAGATGGGCACGTACCTAAGAAATAATAGCCTCCAGGAGCCCCAAGCACCAGCTCCCCCGCCTGGAAGGGAATCCCTGAGGGTGAGAGGGGGCCCTGTTTGGGAGCCTCCCCCGTCCGCTTTTGCTCCCTGCTTGCCTGAGTGACCACGGAGCTGAAGCCCGCTTCACAGTAACGCTTGTCCCAGCCTGCGGGAGACAAGGAGGAGGGGTCAGCGCAGGGCTGGAGGGAGGCGCGCGCGAGCCCGGAGGAGGGCTGGTGGGATCCTACAGGGGCGGGGCCTGGAGTCGGCTGTGCCCTGGGGCTAGGCCGGATCCAAAGCAACGGCTGCGGCGCTGGGGGCGGGATCCGGTGGGGGCGGGGCTAAGCCGTCGCGAGTGGGCGGGGCCAGGTCTTCGAGGGCGCTTACTAAAATTATTTTCCACGTAAATGCGGCTCAGGGTGTTCCCGCGACAGGGGGAGTACTCGGCGCGGCGGCCGCTCTCTGGCTGAGCCAAAAAGCAGCTGCCTACGGGCGTCTTCTCAGACTCCTCGGTCTTTTCTAGGACGTTCCAGTGCTGCCAGGGGGCGCAGGCCTGGAGAAAGGCCACAGGAGAGTGGGGAAGGGCGCGAGACTTGGGCTCCTGCCGGCCCCGCGTGTCCCTGCCCCCGACTGTTCCCGGTGCCCTGTACCGCGGGGCCCACCACAATGACGTCGCTCCAGCTGACGACCGACGCCCCTAGTCCTTGGCGGGCCTTGAAGGTTTGTAAAGTTTGGGAGCCTACATTTCGGGTCTCATCACCTGGAAGGCAGAAGAAGGGGTGGAGCGCTGAAGCCCGGCAGTCCACGTCCCTCTGGCCCCACCCTTGTTCTCCTTGCCTGGGACTCACGGAGGTCAAAGAGTAGCGAGGGGCACTGGCCGCCCTCGGCTCTCCAGGGGCACAGGAACACGCCGCCCGTCTCCTCCTGGCTGGGACCCAGGGTCCGTGGGGCGCCCACCACGATGGCCACTCTGCATAGGAAAGCTGGGTGAGCGCTGCGCAGATTCCAGCGTATCCCAGACCCTGGCGACGGCGCTGGGAGCCCTGCCCGGAAGGCGATGTGGCGTGGGGGCACCGGACCATCTTTCCTCAATGACACCTCACAGACCACCGAGGTGTACTTCTTCATCTTATGGACAGTGAAACCGACTCTCAGCGAGGGCAATCACGTGCATAAAGTAACCCAGTGAGTTGAGAGTAAAGCTGGGACTATAAGGGGTTTGAGATCTTTGCTGAAAAAGACCTAAACTCTGTGCAACATCTCCATCCTTCCACCCACAACAAGAACCAGAGGTTCACATGCTCCCTAGAACGCCTGTCTAGACTGTTACCAGATCCCTCCCCGCTTTTTTTTTTGAGACGGAGTCTCGCTCTGTCGCCCAGGCTGGAGTGCAGTGGCTCACTGCAAGCTCCGCCTCCCGGGTTCATGCCATTCTCCTGCCTCAGCCTCCCGAGTAGCTGGGACTACAGGCGCCCGCCACCACACCCGGCTAGTTTTTTGTGTTTTTAGTAGAGACGGGGTTTCACCATGTTAGCCAGGATGGTCTCAATCTTCTGACCTCGTGATCTGCCCGCCTTAGCCCCCGAAAGTGCTGGGATTACAGGCGTGAGCCACCGCGCCCGGCCCAGATCCCCTCTTGAGAGCTGGTTTTAATGAGGAAAGGTAGAAGGTACCTCTGAAGTGGGGCTGGAGTGTGTGTGCTGATAGAGATGAGGGCCCTAGCAGATCTAGGTTTAAATCACAATTCTGCCATTTGTGAAATAGGAATACCAATTTCACAACCAATGACTTTTTCACAACCAATCAAAACTGTCAGGAGTAAATGTAATAAATACGAGTAACGGTTAGCAGGGTCCCAGCCAAATACATAACAAATGCTCTTGAAACAATGCTATAATTTTAAAAAATAATTTTGTTTTGTTTTGAGACCGGGTCTCATTCTGTTGTCCAGCTGGAGTGCAGTAGCACGATCACAGCTCACTGTAGCCTTGATCTTCAGGGCTCAAGTAATCCTCTCCCCTCAGCCACCCGAGTAGCTGGGACTGTGGGTGTGCAACACCATGCCTAGCTAATTAAAAAACATTTTTTTATAGGCCAGTCATGGTGGCTTACACCTGTAATCCCAGCACTTTGGGAGGCTAAGGTATTACAGGTGTGAGCCTCTGTGTCTGGTCTATAATTTTTTTTTAGCCGCAGAATGTTTAATAGTGCCAATGGGATCACTACTTATAGGAGGGGAGATAAGCAGGAGTGGGCACAGGAAGGAGTTGAACTGATTCAGGCCCAATGACAGCATTTGCCAACACCCACAAGCTCTGGAGCTAGAATGACCCTTCAAAATTGTCAGAGTTGGCCGGGCACGGTGGCTCACACCTGTAATCCCAGCACTTTGGGAGGCTGAGGTGGGCGAATCACCTGAGGTCAGGAGTTCGAGACCAGCCTGGCCAACATAGTGAAACCCCGTCTCTACTAAAAATACAAAAATTAGCCAGGTGTGGTGGCATGCACCTGTAATCCCAGCTACTCGGGAGGCTGAGACAGGAAAATCGTTTGAACCCGGGAGGCGGAGGTTGCAGTGAGCTGAGATGGTGCCACTGCACTCCAGCCTGGGCAACAAGAGCAAAATTCTGTCTCAAAAGAAAACAAGAAAAAAAAGGCCCGGCGTGGTGGCTCATGCCTGTAATCCCAGCACTTTGGGAGGCCAAGGCAGGCGGATCACCTGAGGTTGGGAGTTTGAGACTACCCTGACAGAAACCCCATCTCTACTAAAAATACAAAATTAACTAGATGTGGTGGCACATGCCTGTAATCCCAGCTACTTGGGAGGCTGAGGCAGGAGAATCGCTTGAACCCGGAAGGTGGAGGTTGTGGTGAGCCGGAGATTGCACCATCGTACTCCAGCCTGGGCAACAAGAGCCAAACCCCATCTCAAAAAAAAAAAAGAAAGAAAAGAAAAGAAAAGAATTGTCAGAGTTGATGAAAGAGGGAAAGAGGGCTGGACCCTTATCAAATGCCTCCCCACCCCCCGCCTCCACTCTCCCCACTCGCCCACTTCTCATTGTTCAGTCACTGGATGTGGGCCACCTTGGGAGGGGACTTTAAGTGAACTGGCTGTCTTCAGCAGAGGAAATCTCCTAAGTGGCTGACACTTGAAGGCTATGTGCCATTGCCACCCATTACCACCCCCTGAAGCTGGTGGGCACTGTGTCTCTCACAGTAAGTAGCTCAGGGTACACACTGTGAAGAGAAGGAGCCAAGACTCTAATCTTGGGCCCTCTTGATTCTGAAGCCTGATCAATACTAACCATTAATGACCTATTGCTTCTTTTCAAAAATTTATAATGTTGGTGGAGATGAGGGAAATGGAATAGAAATGCAAGATTGGGGAGGGTAAACAACTTTAGTTCTGCTCTGCAAACAATTTTTTTTTTTTTTTTTTGAGACGGAGTCCCTCTTCTGCCGCCAGCTGGAGTGCAGTGTGCCGGATCTCAGGCCTCACTGCAGCTCCAACCTCCTGTTTTTTGTTATGCCATCCCCTGCCTCATGGCCTCCCAAGTAGCTGGGGACATACAGTCGCCTTGCCACGATCGCACGGCTAGTTTTTGTATTTTTTAGTACGAGAACGTGGTTCACGTGTTAGCCAGTGATGGCTCTCGATCTCGCGACCTCGTGATTCCGCCCGTCATCGCCTCCCAAAGTGCTGGATTTACAGGCTTGAGCCACCATGCCCGGCCCTGCAAATCAATTTAGGATATGTGCTCCTCTCCGCATTTCTTTCTTTCTTTTTATTCATTTATTTTTTGAGACAGAGTTTCACCCAGGCTGGAGTGCAATGGCGCGATCTCGGCTCACCACAACCTCTGCCTCTCAGGTTCAGACGATTCTCCTGCCTCAGCCTCCCGAGCAACTGGGATTACAGGCATGCGCCACCATGCCCAGCTACTTTTTTTTTTTCTTTTTTTAGTAGAGACGAGGTCTCTCCATGTTGGTCAGGCTGGTCTTGAACTCTCGACCTCAGGTGATCCACCCGCCTTGGCCTCCCAAAGTGCTGGGATTACAGGCGTGAGTCACCACACCCGGCCTCCTCTCCACATTTCAAGGTGTTGAGGGTGGAGTGGTTCATACAACTGACCCTTGGGGAAAAAATAAAGCATCAACTCTTGTTTTCCCTTGGTTCTTGCTGTAGTTTCAGTGCCCATCACCACACCTGTGCCCTGCCCTTACACCTTCACCTGAACCAGTCCCCCAGACCTCAGCATTCTTGACAAGAAATCAACCTGAATAGGCCCCACAAGTCACCTTGCTCAACTGCCATAACAAATGGAAAACTTGAAGCCCCCAGAAGCAGTGATGGGGAGGGGTCCTGCTGTCTCCCAATACCCAAACTTCCCTCACAGCTCACCTCCCATGGCTGTCCTTGTGGAAGTCCAGTGAAAACCCAAAGTGGCTGCCATTGGGGCCTGCATAGAAGGTGAGATGCACTGGGTCCAGATTCAAGGCCCAGGCTGGAGGGGCAGCACAAGGTCCCAAGAGCAGCAGCACCCACTCCAGAAGCCAGAGGGCTTGCAGTGGACACAAAGCTCTGGCCATCTTCCTTCTTCCACAACCTCCCAGGCAGGAATGGGCCAGCTCCTCCTTCTTCCCTTCAGATTCCTCCACAGGAAGTCTTTTCTTATCAAACTGGAACCCCAAGTAACTTGCTGAGCAATGGGCAGAGCAAAGGGCTATAGCCCATGAACTCATGGTGGCTAGAATTGTCAGGAAGTGGGTGAGGCCACTTCCTGACATGGCTGAAAGCCATGAGTCCTCCCTTTTCCTGAGAATAGTTTATTACCGAGTCCTATTGGTTCTGCCTGTCAATGATGTCTCTTGAATCTTTACCCCATCTCTACTACCACCATGCTAGTCCAAGCCACCATCACTTTCTGCTTGGGATACCGTGATTGCGAACTAGTCCATACCTGTCTACTCTAGCCTACAGTTCTAATCTCCTCCCTTCCCCCATCTGGCTGTACAGCTGTGGTGTTTTGTGACTTAGCCAGAGGTTGGGGAAGGAGAAGGAAGCTGCTGCCCCCTGATAAAACCTGAGGCTGCTGTATCTTTTTGGATACGGCATTTACCCGCTTCCTCCTAGGACCTCGGGCGGCCTCAACCAGCCATACTGGCGCAGCAGCTTCCTCACTTGTCTGTCTTGAGCCAAGTTTTAGTGTGGCCACAGCAGTGCAGTCAGTGCTGGGGACAGGGTGGTGAATGGACCTTGGTCTAGGTGGCAAGGATATTGGGGATAAAGTGGAGTTATTCCAGGGAATTTTGACTCACAGGTTCTGAGGTTATGCATTAGCTGTTCAGTTGAAGGTAGGCCCTCAATCTTTTTTGGGTGATGGAGCTCTTGTCTAACCATTAAGACTTGATTCTGGTTGGGGTCTTTGCCTAGGGGAGCCTTCCCTGACTCCTCAGGCTGGCCGCATGGGCTCATACACATAGGCACAGTATTGAGCACACTGTTTACTCATGGTCTGTTCACAGGATTATGTAAATGAGTCCCTTGGGAGCAAGGCTCCTTGCTACAGCCCTAGAGACTACCCAAGAGTCCAACATGTAGTAGGTGTATTGCCGAAAGACTGGATGGAAACACACTAAGGATGTAAGATGCAAATATAGGGTGACAAAGTGAAGGGATGAGTTTTGAGCAGAAAGACAAAGTCATTTTCTCTGGTTAAGCGAAAGAGGAGGAGTGCCAAGTCTTACTGGCACTCATGCCTTCCCAAAAAAGCAGGTTCTCAGGAAGGAGATTCAAGAGGTCTGCTAGGGGTAACCATAGCCACATTTTCCTTTTGATTTCTATTTTCTGACCAAACTTAACCATTGTATCCTGCTCAACCACCCTGTGCCATTTTGAAGTCCCCTCATAATTTACTACCTCAGCATAGAGCTAAGAATCTTATCCTTTATAGGACAGGAAGCTAAAAGCCCAGACTTTGGCCTGAGCCTTCTTCATTGCTGAATTCCCAGTGTCAAGTACATGGGAGGCATGTGATTAATGTATTTGCTAGAATGAATACTTAACCCAATCCTCTACTTACCTTCTATCCTCCCACTGTCCTCAGGTGAGTGAGTGCTGTATTACTGGTGTATTCTGTGAGGCCAAATATTAAGTCACATTTCACTCAAGTTTTCAATAAGTATTTACTCTGTTCAAAGCACTGTGTTGATAAAGGATACAAAGATAACCATCAGGCCAGATACAGTGGCTCACGCCTGTAATCCCAGCACTTTGGGAGGCTGAGGCAGGAGGATGGCTTGAGCTCAGGTATTTGAGACCAGCCTAGGCAATACAGTGAGACCTTGTCTCTATTTTAAAACTATAAAAAATAAAATATTTTAAAAACTCCAAAGATAGCCATCAATGAGCCTTAACAGCCCAGAAAGAGTTAAGACATGAACACACATAACTGCAGCAGAGACAGTAAAGCATACCTTGAAAAATACACAGATTATCAAAGTCATCTATCATTGTTCCTCGTAACAACCCTAGGAAATAAGTACTATTATGCCCATTTTATAAACACAAAACTGTGGCACAAGAGTTTTAGGTGAATTGCCCACGTTTACACAGCCAACAAATGGCAAAACTAAGATTCAAACATAGGTTGCACTTGAACTCATGTTCAAGTTGCCTTTTGTCAGAGAATGAAAGGGTTTTTAGGCATCGAGAATACATGAGAGCAGCAAAGGAACACAGAGGTGGGGAAGGACAAGTAGTTGACTCAGCATAGCAGAGTGCTTAAAGGGGTGGACTGAGGCACAAGGTGGGAAAGGAAAGCTTGGGGGTTCTAATTACTGAAGGTCCTTGAATGCTGTATTAAGGAATCTGAACTTTAATCCATGGGAGATGGAAAATCATAAAGATTTTAGCCAGGCACGGTGGCTCACGCCTGTAATCCCAGCACTTTGGGAGGCCAAGGTGGGCGGATCAGGAGTTCAAGACCAGCCTGGCCAATATAGTGAAACCCTGTCTCTACTAAAAATACAAAACTTAGCTGGGCATGGTGGTGCATGCCTGTAATCCCAGCTACTTGGGAGGCTGAGGCAAGAGGATTGCTTGAGCCTGTGAGGCGGAGGTGGCAGTGAGTCGAGATCATGCCACTGCACTCCAGCCTGGGCGACAGAGTGAGACTCTGTCAAAAAAAAAAAAAAAAAAAAAAAAAAAAAAAA
>NW_016806409.1:496677-532713 GCF_001698545.2 Rhinopithecus bieti
CCGGGAGGCGGAGCTTGCAGTGAGCTGCCACTGCACTCCAGCCTGGGTGACAGAGCGAGACTCCGTCTCAAAAAAAAAAACAAAAAAAAGATTTTTAGGCCAGGTGTGGTGTGGTGGCTCACGCCTGTAATCCCAGCACTTTGGGAGGCCAAGGTGAGGATTGCTTGAAGCCAGGTGTTTGGGACCAGCCTGGGCAACATAGTGAGACCCTGTGTCTACAGAAAAATTAAAATTAGCCAAGCATGGTAGTGCACACCTGTAGTTCCAGCTACTGAGGAGGCTGAGGCAGGAGAATCACTTGAGCCTAGGAGTTTTAGGTTACAGTGAGCTATGATTTTGCCACTCCACTCCAGCCTGGGCAAGAGAAAGACTATGCCTTAAAACAATTTTATTTTATTTTATTTTTTGCTGGGCATGGTGGCTCACAGCTGTAATCCCAACACTTTGGGAGGCCAAGGTGGGCAGATTGCTTGAGGCCAGGAGTTCCAGACCAGCCTGGCCAACATGGCGAAATCCTGTCTCTACTAAAAATACAAAAATTAGCTGGGCGTGGTGGTACACACCTATAATCTCAGCTGCTTGGGAGGCTGAGAAGGAGAATTGCTTGAACCCGGGAGACGGAGGTTGAGGTCAGCCAAGATTGTGCCATTGCACTCCAGCCTGGGCAACATGAGTGAAACTCCATCTCAAAAAAAACACACAAACCACAAACGAAAAAACACATTTTTGACCTTTTTTTTTTGGCTCAATTCTGATGCACAATCCTCAGTTAATGGTATTTTACTTGGCTCATATTCTTTTTATTTTTGAGACAGGGTCTCGCTCTGTCACCCAGGCTGCAGTGCAGTGACCTGATCATGGCTCACTACAGACTTGACCCCTGGGCTCAAGCAATCCTCCCACATCAGCCTCATGAATAGCTGAGATCACAGGCTTGTGCCACCATGCCCAGCTAATTTTTAATTTTTTTTTGTAGAGATGGGGTCTTGCTATGTTACCCAGGTTGACCTCGAATTCCTGAGCTCAAGAGATCCTCCTGCCTTGGCCTCCCAAAGTGCTGGGATTATAGGCATAAGCCACTGCGCCTGGCCACTTTGCTCATATTCTTCAATCAAAATGTTTACTATGTATTCAGCGTGAGATACGCTGAGGGCTGTGGGGGGGGGGTTTATAAAAATCACTCCCTGTTCTCTCAGAGATCACAGTCTTACTGGGAAGCAGTGAATACAAAATGAGTTGCATTCAGATTCTGAAACGCCAGTAAGCTTACACAGAACAGGGAATTAGGTCCTAGTCAGGAAGGCCACCGAGGAAAATGCTGCAATAATTGAGATATGAGTTGGTAGAAGTGAGTGAAGCTGTCTTTGGCAAATAAGAATGGAAATGGCTGACGAGGCCTGAATTAGTCATCAAGGGTGAAGAGGGAGTATTTTCATGTTTCAGGCCAAGGCGGTCATTTCTTTCTGGGTAAAGATCTTTGCTATTTTAGGAATATAGGCAGATCTGAGCACTCAACCCCAGGTTCAAGTTGAATAGCTTCTCTTTAATCAAAAGGAGAACACAGATATATCAAACAGAGTAGGAAAGAAATGTATCAAAAGAGAGTAGGAAAGAAAGCCGTTTCTTCTTGAAAGGCTGAGGTTGAGAGGGAAAACTAATTTATCACTACAACTCTATGGTAGCTTTCGATGCTAAATTTTCCCTGCCTCTTTTGTGATTTTTTAATATGGAAGAGTAGGGGTTTTATCTTCTCAGTAACAATTAGGCCATATTTCCTTATACCAAGTAGAGGTGCTCAAACATTGTAGTGGTATTAAAGGGCTGAGGAGAGTAACTGAAGACTGGCACACAGAACTCCACCTGGAGGACGAAAGTCCGGCAGATGATTCTTGTCATCTTAGTGCCCTTATAGTAGTCCAAAATCCTAAAATTCAAAGCCGGAAATTCCACACCCATTTAGTAGGCACCTATATATACACCATATATTCTACTACACACAGATTATATATCTAAAATGGAAGGAAATCTTTCCTCTTGTGGGAAAGAGGAAGCGGAAAGGAGGTATACATTCCAATACATCTACCTACAACTGAGAGAAATTAACTACTATGACCTCCTCCCACACCATCATCTTTCCTCTCTTTGCATAGCCTGAGCTTTCAGAAGCACAACTGCAAACATCTCATACTGGTTCACAGGAATCTATTCCTTGGTCACTTCAAACAAGATATTATTTATAACCCACACCTGCAACCCTACCCAACTTTGAGTGGATAGGGCAAAAATTACGACAGACTCTGCTAAGTTTCCACAAATCATTGGTTTATTAGAAAGTTCCTTTCCCTCATTTTACAGCATATATATCTCTATCATATGTGATAAAGTTAAATACAATCTGTTATGCTTGTAAGTAAGGATAGGTTATTTTGTTTTTGAGTTTTAAAATCACTATTCTGGAAGTTAAAGAAAATGCCCCGAGGAAGGCAAAGAGGCAGCCAGAGTATGGCTCAATCTACAAGCTAATGGGAAGCAGCACAAAAATGTTAATACTGTATTATTTATTTACATGGGCTGAAAGCAAAGAAAAATGAGTCCCTTCACTTACACAGATGATTTCGTTTTTCCAGTGCTAGTTATACAAGAAGTGATGCTTCTGAATCAGACAAGGAGTACTGAACAGGTAGGAGGGTGGGTGGGCAGTCAAGAGTGTGCTTGCCTGCCACTTTCTTTTCATAAATTTAACACTTTACTGAGAATTTGAGAAGGCAGGAACACAGAGCCCTGGTCCAGGTAAGTATGGTTTTTCTTGTCAAGTGACCAACCAACCAATTCTAGCCACAGGAATAGTTAGGAAAATGCCAAAGAGGGAATTGTTAACCTCATCAAAGGAGATGGGACCTGCAATACAATCCCCTTTGGGTCAGTGTGTTAATTGGGGCTGAGAGCCTGGGTGAAAGGCAAGAAGAGGGGCAAAAGAGGCTGAGGTGGTAATTCCTCTAGTCAGTGTCATAGGAGAAAAGAAACAAGGAACGTTTACTGTTTAAACTGAGCTGGGCAGAGGGCATGGAAACTATGAAGTAAAATAATCTGAAATATCTGTAAGTGTGCTCACCTCCCAACAAAAGGAAGAAGACTGTCCCAACTCATCCTCCAGCCTACTTCTACTTCAGTTTCTACCAACCCAAAAGGCACATTAAAAAAAAAAAAAAAAAAATTGTCAGAGGGGGCTAAGTACTAGGAAGGCAAATGGACTGACTGCCTTGAACAAGGTACCCAGGGAAACCCAGGAATCCCCCCCAGACAATCACCAAATCTCACTGCTTCCAGACAATAAAGCTGCTGAGTCCCCTCCTTCTCCTCTGTGGGGTCCACCTGTTTCTCCGTGAAAAACAGCAAAAGTACATGAGGGAGACTGTTAAAGATGAGTATCCCTCAGAAGCCCCCGGCTGACTGCTGCCCATTAGCTCAAAATCCCAGTACTGGGGCACTACTTACTGCAAATTACTTAACAATTTGTCCCAGCAAAAAATGTTTTAACATTTTATAGTTCATAACTTCAAAAAATACATAAGCTTGGTAAAATATACATGCTTAGTCAGTTTTGCATCTAGCAGAAAACAAATATTTTATTTTTTGTTTTATAACCTTTAAAGTTTCTTAATTCAACTAGGGCAAACATATTTACACAAAGCCACCAGAACGAGGATCACTTAAAGAGCTGGATGTAAAAAATATTATTGCAGTATACTACAAATATGGAACCTTTTTTATATGAGCTACAAAAAGCAGCATTTACGTTTATAGAGTTCAGTGCAATTTTTTACATTAAAAAAATCCTATAAATTAAGAAGGAAACATCAACACAACAGAAGAAAGTATACCCTTCACTTCAGACACATGAGCTCCTCTCTGGGAAAGCACATGAGCAACTCTTATGTTCCACACAGCTTTTATTCATGATAGGATCTTCTTTTCTGGGATATGGAGATGCCTCTTCTGGGATGAGCGACACCAGGATAATAGTGCCAAATGTGGGCTCCGTTGATGTGGGAACTGGATGGAATTGCAGCCTGAGTTATATCAGGTTCCAGGTGAGACTCTTTCCACCTCACCTGGGATAACATAACGTCACCAAGGATGGTCAAAGACACTACCCCAAAGTGGTGGCACTTCCACCACTAGAACAGCTCGGCCCTTCCTGTGGCGCTGAGAAGGCAAGACCAGATGGGCCCACAGCAAGCGCTTTGGTGACAATCCACTGGCCAGAGAGGAGGAAAATATTTTAAAATTTATAGAAAGGAAGAGCAGAGGAAAAAGCAGAGGGAGGAGGGGATTATCTAAACTTGACAGTTTGGAGATGTTGCTGCAGAGGGGTGGGTAGCACTTACTGGTGTTCCCTAGCTTAGAAACACAGGAGAGGGAGGAACAAATTGAGAGGAGGACAGGAAAAAGAAATCCCTGATAGTAAACTGAAAGCAAACTTCAAATCTAAACCCACCCCTGTGAGCCAAAACTCAATTCTTTGGCTGTCAGACACTGCCCATCCCAGCTTCTACTTGCTGGTATTAATAGCTCAACCAGCCCCAAGGGAACATTTATGGGTCTCCTCCCCTGGTCCTACCTAGGATCCCATCCCCCAACTCATGTGCCATGGCTGGGAGGATGTTGCAGGTCCTGACCTGAGAAGATGGGGTGAAGTAGTGGGTGAAGGTGGAGGGCAGTGGCAGCTGCTGCAGCAGGCCGTGGGGCAAGCAGGGTGGGGTAGAGGGCAGCATGTGGGACAGGATGAAAGGTGAAAGGCCCAGGATGGATGGCTGAGGCGGGAATGATGTGGATGGGATGGCTAGCAAGAAAGGTGGCAGGGTGGCCAGGGATGATTGAGTGAGTGAGGTGGGACAAGGAAATGGGGGTCAGATGGGGCTGGGGAATATGATGCACTTGGGCAAGTGGTTGGGGATGGGGGTGGGGGTGAATGCCAATGGCGGCGGCAGCTGCGGCAGCATGATGTTGTAGGATGGCATGCTGAACAGTTGTGATGGAGGTGGCAGAGGCTGTAGCTGGCTGCTGAATGTGGATGGGTTGCAGGGCTGGTGTAGCTGGGGCCAGGGCAGCTGAGGCTGGAAAGGCCTTTACTTGCTTGGCCAGAAGCTGCTGCTGGATGTGTTGCTGAGCAGCCTGTTGGAGCTTGCTGTACTTCTCCATCTCCTCAGGGGTGAAGGTGATGGGCTGGCTCTCTAGGGGGGCCAATGAAGCATCCTCAGCCCCATCTGTTGACTCAATACTAGGATCCCCACTGGGAGGCGCATAACTGGGGAAATGCTCAAGGTCTGGTGCTATAGGCAGCAAGCTGGATTCCACAGGGCCTGGTTGACTGCTGCTATCCAGGGACTCCAGGGTGTCCCCATCACTGGGGTCGGGGAGGTAGTTATGGGAGATGGTTGGGTCCCCAGGGTAGCAGTCAGAGTGTGCTGGGGTGCCTAGTGGAGCCACAGGGTGATCAGCAGTAGCTTCTTCAGACTTTGGCTCTTCTGGGGGTGGGTCTAATAAGGGGCCAGTTGTTTCCTCTGAAGGGAACTGATGCCCAAATAGGGCATCACTACTCCCTGAGGGCCCCTCTTCTGTCTCTGACTGTTCTTGCTCTTCCCCCCTTTCCAAGCCAGACTCTTCACATTTCTTATTGGGCTTTCGGGTAGCTGGGAGCTTCCCTATCAGTGGAAGGACAGGCTTATTGCCAAGAGATGGGGGGAGCTTGGGCCCAAAGTAACCTTGTGGGGGGTCCTTGAGCTTGGGCCCAGCTTTATTAGGGGTGGCCTGCACCTCCTCACTCACACTAGGTTTCCTCTCCACTTTCCTTGACTGGATCTTCTCCAGTAGCAGTTTAGCAGTAACAGAGTTCTTGTCTTCAGGACTGCAGTCACTTTCTGACCCTCTTCCTGTGCCAATGTTGCTGTTCTGGGAAAGTGGACCTGTTGCTTTACTGTCATCTCCTCTGCCATCATCTTTCTTCCCAGGACCTTCTCCCCGGCCTGATCGGAAATAGTGGGGGGACTGGGAGCGGTAGATCTTAGAACGAATGAAGTCCCGACGCCCAGAATGCCTCTCCTCAGGGCTCTCATGACCCCATGATCCCTTCCTGGAGCCTGATCTCTGGGAAGGGCTCCTGGTGCTGCGACTGCGGTCCCGGCTATAGCTCCGGCTCCGTTGCCAGCTGTGGGCTGTGGTGCTACGGCTTCTCCGCTTGCTCCGACTACGACTACAACTGCTGCTTCGGCTGCGGCCCCGGGATCTTGAGCGCTCTCTGGTATGACTCCGAGATCGGCTTCGGGACTGGCTGCAACTGAGGCTATAGTCATCATCAGAAGATGAGTATTTGTGCCGTTTTGATCGGTGTTTGGAGCTGGCATAGTCTGAGTCATCCGAGTCGTGGGAGCGCTTGGAGTGCCTTCGTGATCTGTCGCTGTAGTCACTGTAGCTGTCATCAGAGTAACTGTGCTGTCTACTATAGCAGCTCTGGTCTGAAGAGGCATCTGAGCTACTTGAGTAAGAACGCCGGGAAGAACGATGCGAGGAATGGCGCCGGCCAGACCTTGAGCGGCTGCGGGAATGCTCACTGCCTGAATCTTCCTCTTCTTCTTCCTCACTGTACTGGGATGGAGACTTCTGGTGCAGTCGGTGTGAGGAAGCATCATCACTATCCTCATCTCCACTACTGGGTTGGCTCCGATGGCTAGACCGGCTGCTCCGTTTGGTGCCTGCTCTTCGCTGGCAGGATGAAGGTGGAAGTTCACCTTTGTGTTTCCTCCCACTATGGTCTTGGGAGCTGCTACCACCCCCACCTTCCTCCTTTTTGCCACTGCTCCCCTCTTCAGCTGGGAGGGATCTCCGCTGGGAATCATCTTGAGCTCGCCGCCGCCTTCTTGGAGGTGCAGGACTGCCACTCCCAGGGGGTTCTGGTTTGGGTCCTCGTTCAGAATCTGCTGGGGCTGATGACTTATTCTTCTTTCGTTTTCGTTTCTTGCGCTTCTTAGACTTCTCCCCCAACTCTGCCTTAGAGCTTTTCTCTTCTGTGTCACCCTTGTGTTTACGTTTGTGTTTGCTGGATTTTTTGTGCTTCTTTTTCTTTTTGTGCCGGTGGGACTTCCCAGATCGTTCTTTCTTGCTGGGAAGGCTTCTCCCTGTGTCTTCCGTCTCAGACCCATGGCTACCCCCAGGCTCCTGCTTGTTCAGGCTACTACAGGCAGACCCTGAAGCAGGTGCGTCCATTCTGCCTCCTGAGGAACGTACTATTTTCTCTCCGCCCACTTCCTTGTTTTTATTTGGCTCACCAGGATCTAGGCCTTGGAGATGGTCCTTTGAGGAGCTTCCTATATCCTTTGGTTTTTCTGTCCCTTTAGTTCTGGCATCTTTGTTCCTTGAAAGTTTAAAGTCAAAATATAAAGGGTTACAACTGTATGAAATGGAGGGTTCTGCCTTGGTGAAAATTAATAGTTCTGATGGCCACTGGAGGGCAGTGCTTTCATCTTTGCTCAAAACTGGGAAGAAGGGACCAGTAGGATGTTTGGGTCCTTCTTGGCTTTCTTTCTCTGCTGGGGTGGCCAGAGAAGTTTCTTTAGAAGAGTTGGACTCACACATTTGGGTCTCTGAAACCTGCTGACTATGACTCTCTAAACTCTCATCACTTACATCCCCTCCTAAGGCCTTCTTTGCCTCAGCTTTGCTTCCTGGTTCTGAGGGCTCGGTCATGCTGGTTTCCTCGGGCTGCTCAGAGACTTCACTAAGTGTCTTTTCTGCTCCTTGGCTTGCTGCCGCCTTGATGCAGCTTCTAGGCTTGGGAGAACTGCCTTTTTTACTCTCTGGGGCATTCTTTGGGTGTGTACTATTATCACCTTCCATTTGTTCACTGGCTCTCATAAAAAGTAGGAAGGGAAAATTAGGTTTTACTTTGCAGTGTGCTGGGGGAATGTAGTGGTAATATTCCGGCTCTGTAGCCCCAGCTCCTTCTTCTCGCTTCATCCTTTTTAATTTGGATAATGTTGAGGCAAGGGACCCTCCATCCTGAGGGTCTTCATCTTCTTTTTTACCATCAAGATTACTGCTCCCATCAGAGTCTCCTACCTTCTGCAGTCCTTGGTCAGAACTCTTCTCATCAGGTTTTGTTCCATCTTCAGAGGTCCCTTCCTCCGCGTGGTCCTTGAAAACTGATGCTATTGATTCGAGTTTGACAGGAGCCTTCTTGGCAAAAGAAAATGACACTCCCAATTTTTGCAATGGGGTCCCCAGATTATTCTTAATGCCAAAGCTGATGCCTTGGGAGGCTAACCCAGGAGCCTGGGCCAGTCCAGTGGTATTAGTGATTTGTACTGCAGTGAAAGGGCCTCCTTTATCTGTGGAAAATTCAGATCCCAGGCCACAAGAAGCAGTGGCACTTGTGCCACTATTTGTAGCTGATTCATCTTTATCATCTTCTCCACCTTCTTCATCTACAGCCACTGTGGTTGGTTTGAACATGGGACCACTTCCAGGTGCACTACATGACGTTTTAGAAAATAAAAGCAAAGAAAAGCAGGTTTAGGAGTACATTCCATAAACCTTATAAAATACTAATCTCATATCCTATCATTCATTATAGGTAGGTCTCAAAGACAGTAAGTGGTGGTCATAAAACGTGACTTTCTCAGAGGTTAGGCAAAGACTCATTCTGTTAACCTGCCAAATTTCCAGGGCCAGCCAGTTATTACTGTTTTTTCTTAAGCTGTCTAAAGTATAAAAAGCTGGGTGTGGTGGCTCACGCCTGTAATCCCAGCACTTTGGGAAGCCAAGGCGGACAGATTGCTTGAGGTCAGGAGCTCATAACCAGCCTGGCCAACATGGTGAAACCCTGTCTCTACTAAAAATACAAAAATTAGCTGGGCATGGTAGCACCTGTAATTCCAGCTACTTTGGGAGGCTGAGGCAGGAGAATCACTCTAACCTGGGAGATGAAGGTTGCAGTGAGCCGAGGTCACGCCACTGCACTCCGGCCTGGGTGACAGAGCAAGACTCCCTCTCAAAAAAAATGAAATAAAAAATAAAGTACAGGCCAGGTGCGGTGGCTCATGTCTGTAATTCTAGCACTTAGGGGGGCCAAGGCGGACAGATTGAGGTCAGGAGTTCGCAACCAGCCTGACCAACATGGTGAAACCCCGTCTCTACTAAAAATACAAAAATTAGCTGGGCTTGGTGGCGCACGCCTGTAATCCCAGCTACTCAGGAGGCTGAGGCAGGAGAATCTCTTGCACCTGGGAGGCAGAGGTTGCAGTGAGCTGAGATCACGCCACTGCACTCCAGCCTGGGTGACAGAGTGAGACTTTTTTTTAAAAAAAAAAAGTACAAAAAGTAAGACTTATGTCACGACTGAAGTAGCGCATTGTTACTATATTTCAGATCTCATTTCTTATTTTATTCTATCCATTAGTATGTTACCTAATGTATGGCTGTACATGTATTCACATCGGTTTTATTTCATTCTATTAAAGAAAAACTCTTGCTGGGCAAGGGTGGCTCACATCTGTAATCTCAGTGATTCAAAAGGCTGAGGTGGCAGGATTGCTTGAGGCCAGGATATCAAGACCAGTCTGGGCAACATAGCGAGACCCCACCTCTAAAAAAAGAAAAAAAATTAAAATTTCCCCATGCCTTCAAATTTCATTTTTTAAAAATGTGCGTATTCTGAGTTAAACACAGAAACTTCCACTGTGCTACTTATGGCAATCTGTGGTATGTCTGTCATATAAACTAAAAAGTCCATGCCTATCTCCTGGGTACTATAACAAGCATTTGCTTTGGTTTTGTGGCAGTTTCTGGGCACTCAGTACTACGGTCATAATGTTACCTGAGCACTTTCATCTTTGACAAAAGGAATATCAAGGAGCCTCAATAGTTTTAAACTGATGATCTTGCCTGAAAGTTTTATTTTTTTGAGGTGGGGTCTGTGTTGCCCAGGCTGGAGTGAAGTGGCATGATCATAGCTCACTGCAGTCTCAAACTTCTGGCTCAATCCTCCCACCTCAGCCTCCTGAGTAGCTATGACTACAGGTGCACATCACTATGCTGGCTAATTTTATTTATTTATTTGAGACAGTGTCACTCTGTTGCCCAGGCTGGAGTGCAGTGGTGCGAACTCGGCTCACTGCAACCTCCACCTCCCGGGTTCAAGTGATTCTCCTCCCTCAGCCTCCCAAGTAGCTGCGACTACAGGCAAGCACCACCACACCCAGCTAATTTTTATATTTTTAGTAGAGACGGGCTTCATCACGTTGGCCAGGATGGTCTTGATCTCTTGGCCTCATGATCTACCCACCTCGACCTCCAAAGTGCTGGGATTACAGGCGTAAGCCACTGCGCTCAGCCCATGCTGGCAGATTTAAAAAAACAATTTGTAGAGACAGAGTCTTGCTATGTTGACCACATTGGACTTGAGCACCTGGCTTCAAGTGATCCTCCGGCCTCTGCCTCACAAAGTACTGGGATTACAGATGTGAGCCACCGTGCATCTGGCCTGCAATTTTTATAGTGTGTACACTATACAGTGTACACTATATCCTTAAATTCCAAATCAAGAACTAAACAGAATCAGATACCTATTTGTACGATGTCCTTGTTATCCAAACCCTAGCTAATAGCTATCCTCAACTCAGGGACAAGTATATTCAGACAATGTGTAATCTCTTTTTTTTTTTTCTCTCTCCCAAGCCGGAGTTTCACTCTTGTTGCGCAGGCTGGAGTGCAATGGTGCAATCTTGGCTCACTGCAACCTCTGCCTCCCGGGTTCAGGTGATTCTCCTGCCTCAGCCTCCTTAGTAGCTGGGATTACAGGCATGCGCCACCATGCCCAGCTAATTTTTGTATTTTTAGTAGAGACAGAGTTTCACCATGTAGGTCAGGCTGGTCTCAAGTTCCTGACCTCAGGTGATCCACCTACCCCAGCCTCCCAAAGTGCTGGGATTACAGGTGTGAGACACCGTGCCCTGCCAATGTGTAATCTCTTGCTATCTAAACTGTTGCTACTGGGAAATGAGAACTCAACAGATTTGGAGAGCAAGAAATACTTACACTGTGTTATGAAACCTACTCCACAGCAAACAAATAAAAAACGACCCCCTGGGCCAAACTGAATAAAAAGGGGATTCTGTTTTTTTGAGACAGGGTCTTGCTCTATCACCCAGGCTGGAGTGCAGTGGTGCGATCACAGCTCACTGCAGCCTTGATCTCCCAGGCTCAAGCGATTCTTCCACCTCAGGCTTCTGAGTAGCTGGGACTACAGGCATGTGCCACCATGCCCAGCTAATTTTTAAGATTTTTTTTTTTTTTTTTTAGAGACAGGGTCTTCCTATGTTGCCCTGGCTGGTCTCGAGCTCCTGGGTTCAAGTGATCCTCTTGCTTTGGCCTCCCAAAGTGCTGGGATTACAGGTGTGAATCACTATGCCCAGCATGTGCTTTTTAATATAAATGTTGGAAAATGGGAATAATTGTAATAGCGTCATCATTTATTGATTTCTTGAGCATCTTTGATGTGCTAGGCATCCCTTCAAGCATTTCCAAGGTAATAACTCAATCATTTCTCATAACAACTCTAAGTTGTTCTTATCTCTATCTTACAGATAAGGAAACTGAGGCATAGAGTTTAGATATAATTTCATTACATCACATAAATAGTAAGAAAAATATGGCCTCAAAAATACACATACTTAATCAGTATATTATACTACAAGTATATAGATATGCTTTTAGTTTGAAAGAAGGATGTATTAAACATTTTAAGGAAATGGAGGACATTATATTAAGTAAAATAACCCAGACACAGAAAATTATACACTGCAGGTTGTCACTCATATGTGGAAGCTAAAAAAAAAAAGGTGATCTCATAGAAGTAAAAAGTAGAACAGAGATGGATATGGTAATTACCCTGATCTGATCACTATACATTATATGTGTTGAAACATTACATATATGTTGAAACATTACTAGGCAACCCATGAATATGTACAATTATTATTTGTCAATTAATAAAAACTAAAGGTTTAGAATTTTTTTTTTGAGATGGAGTTTCACTCGTGTTGCCCAGGCTGGAGTGCAATGGCACGATCTTGGCTCGGCGCAACCTCTGCCTCCCAGGTTCAAGCCATTCTCCTGCCTCAGCCTCCCTAGTAGCGAGGATTACAGGCATGTGCCACCATGCCTGGCTAATTTTGTATTTTTAGTAGAGACAGGGTTTCTCCACGTTGGTCAGGCTGGTCTTGAACTCCCAACCTCAGGTGATCCGCCCGCCTCAGTCTCCGAAAGTGCTGGGATTATAGGTGTGAGCCACCGCGCCTGGCCACTTTTTTTGTTTTTTTATTTTTTTTTTGAGATGGAGTCTCGCTCTGTCACCCAGGCTGGAGTCCAGTGGTGCAATCTTGGCTCACTGCAAGCTCCGCCTCCCGGGTTCATGCCATTCTCCTGCCTCAGCCTCCAGAGTAGCTGGGACTACAGGCGCCCGCCACCATGCCCGGCTAATTTTTTGTATTTTAGTAGAGATGGGGTTTCACTGTGTTAGCCAGGATGGTCTCAATCTCCTGACCTTGTGATCTGCCTGCCTCAGTCTCCCAAAGTGCTGAGATTACAGGGGTGAGCCACTGCGCCTGGCCCAAGGTTTATAATTCTTAAATCTTAATTTAAATTTTAAATTATAATCTGAAATCTATAATTTAAAACTTTAAGGATTATAATTATCTGTAGAACCCTCTGATAAAAAATATCCTCACCATTCAGCTTGTTTTCTTTGCTCTGCCAACTCATGGAGACGCCGAAGGGCTTTTTCCTGTTTTTTCTCATCCTTGCGGGATCTTGAAGAGACATTTCGAGCAAACTCTCTCTGCTTGAGATCTTTTAATCTCTGGGTTAAAAGAAAGAAAGATACAGAGGGTGGATGATTTACAGTAACTTGAGAATCAGAAAGCAAAGCCTTTAGGACATGACCCTCAACCAACAGTCATAGTATTAGTGTAGAACACATTATCATATTCTCTTATGGTAATTGAAAACACAATGGCTGATTACTTTGGGTATAGCCCTTGCAGTATCTGCATTTCTAATTAGGACAGCATATCATTTGCTTTATTAGGCAAAATAAAATGATCTCAAATGCAACAAGCAAATTTTAGAACACTGGGAGGAAAGAAAGGGACCTGCTCCTCCAGGATGCAAAACTAGACAAACAGAACATGAGATAAATTGTAATAACACAGGCCAAAGAGAACAGAACGGGGTTAGGCTAGTACAGAAAGTTACCCAGGTGAAAGATCTTGAAAAGCAATGTACAGCTTACATGGGGGGTTATTTGAATTAGAACAAATAGAAAGCATACTTTTATTTCACCATAAAAAGGTGTCATTTTTTTTTTCAGCATGAATAGAGGTTTCCCGTAACTATTAAATAAACCCAAGAGAGGTCTTCCAGCGCTAGCATGTTTACAGCTCACCAGTCTGACCACTTTTATCTGGTCAGCCTGCTGAAAGTAGTATGTGAGGCTTTGCATTCCTTCATGGCCCTGAGAGGAATATCTAGGGGATGAGGAGGGAGAGCTGAGATAAGTCAAAGATTTTATTACTTAAAATCCAGATAACAGAATGGGTCTTTTATTTTCAAAAGCTACTGTATAATTTTCCTTAAAATAAAACAAATACAACCAAAAAAGAACAGTGTTATGACACACTGGTGACAGAACCCAGACATATCTATCTGCAATGAAGACAGAAATAAAATTATTCTCAAGACGTTAGATAATAACAAGACACAAACAAAACAAAATATATACATTAGCCTATGCTTTTACAACAGCATTGGGAAAAGGAATTTGACCCAGTATAAAGTGGACATTGCTTTGTGGAAAGGCATGATGTTCAACAGACAGAGGAATTTTCTTACCTAGTATTTATGAAATGTGTTTTGAATCTTTTTAAATTGGGAGGGGGGAAGGGTAAAAAGACACACACAAAAAAAGATATACAGCTAAAGACACTAGTAGAAAAACTCACTCTTGTGATCTGGGCTCCCAAATTAGAAGGATTTGCTTTCAATACATCAGCTGAAAATGTCACATCACAAAGAAAAAAAAAGTAAAAAATAAAACAAGAGTGGAAGAGAAAAAAAAAATAAAGCAAGCATTACTACACAAGCTCTCTTAGTGAATCTGTAAACTATTATACTGAACAATCAGGGACAAAGCCATCAACTCTAAAAGGGCTGGGGAGAAGGGAAGCACCTGTACAACATATATATGTGTACATACACACAGACTGACACAGTAATCCCACCTAGAAAAATGGAACTACCTGTATTTCTTCCAGAAAAATGGTTCCAGAACTTTGGAAAAGACCATTGTGGTACAAAAGCAGTCCTGTTTCCATTAGCCCTTATTTTGGGGAAGCTCAAGTAATGAATAGCTGGCAAAACTATTATTGCCCATAAGATTTTTTTTTTTTTTTTTGAGACGGAGTCTCACTCTGTTGTCCAGGCTGGAGTGCAGTGGTGCGATCTTGGCTCACTGTAGCCTCCGCCTCCCAGGTTCAAGCGATTCTCATGCCTCAGACTCCCAAGTAGCTGGGATTACAGGCATGCACACCTATGCTTGGCTAATTTTTGTATTTTTAGTAGAGACGAGGTTTCACCATGTTGGCCAGGGTGGTCTTGAACTCCTGGTCTCAAGTGAACTACCTGCCTCGGCCTCCCAAAGTGCTGGGATTAAAGGCATGAGCAACCACACCCAGCCCACAATTAAGATTTTTATAAAACTACTTCAAGATAAAGGATCAACTATTTTAAATAAACATGAATTCTAATTTCCTCCTCCTGAGGGGAATGGGGCAAAGAAAAGGCTTATCAGGCCTATTATATGATTACCTTTGGCCACAAACCTAGCTTTTCTTCCCCAAACACGTAACAGGCTCTCTAACCAAGATTTATATAGAATATAATGTTCTTCTCATATCTGCCGTTTTCTCTTTTTTTTTTGAGGCGGAGTTTTAATGTTGCCCAGGCTGGAGTGCAGTGGTGTGATCTTGGCTCACTGCAACCTCTGCCTCCTGGGTCCAAGCAATTCTCCTGCCTTAGCCTCCCGAATAGCTGGGACTACAGGTGCCTGTCACCACGCTCGGCTGAGTAGAGATGGGGTTTCCCCTTGTTGACCAGGCTGGTCTTCAATTCCTGACCTCAGGTGATCTGCCCGCCTCACCTTCCCAAAATGATGGCATTACAGGCATAAGCCACTGCACCCGGCCTGCCATCTCTCTAGCCACCTGCTAAGACTGGAAAATTTCCCCATGCCATTTCCTCCCCTCTTACAAATATTTCATTACTTTTAGGAAGCATTTTTCAAACTACAAGACACTGTCCAAAAGAACAATCATTTAATCAAAGTATGGAGTCCCCAGGCTGAGTCAAGATTAGGCTTTCCATTCAGCAGCCACTTTGTACAACCTTGAAGTTGAAGGAACAGGACCATGTCCACATCATGCTGAAGACATCCTATCTCAAGTTCCTACCACAGGAACAAGGTTGGAGGCAGAGACGGAAGAAGATGGGATGATGCAATAAAACGAATCTAAACTGCAGGCTCCCTCTGGGCAAACCTATCCTAAGAATACCCTACAAAGCTTAGGAAAGGCTCCTAATATCACATTTACAAACTTTACAGTCAAGTCTGCAGTCTCAAAAGCAGAATTGAGAACCCCAGAATTCTAACCCCAACCTTAAGAAACAGGACTCAGCAAACCCTACAAACTGAGTATGTATACTTGTGGTTTCTCTCAGACGAGGAAAATCTGGCAACTTTTTTTTTTTTTTTTTTTTAAAGAGACAAGGTCTCACTTTGTTGCCCAGGTGGGAGTGCTGGGGCTCTTCACATGTGTGATTCCACTACTGATCAGCATGGGAGTTTTAACCTGCTCTGTTTCTGACCTGAACCGGTTCACTTCTCCTTAGGAAGCTTCGCTGGTCCCCCGCTCCTGGGAGTTCATCACATGATGCCTAACTTAGTGCAGACACCCAATGAGCACAGCGCACTACAGCTCAGAACTCCCGGGCTCAAGTGATTCCCCCAGCCTCAGCCTCCTAAGAAGCCAGGACTATAGATAGGCATGCACCACTACGCCCAGCCAAGACATGAGTTATAATGTTCATATTTTCCTTTACCTAGAAGGAATGCCTAACTCCAAGTGTCTCCTGTCTACTCAAGGTCAAACTAAATTCTTTTTTTTTTTTTTTGAGACGGAGTCTTGCTCTGTCGCCCAGGCTGGAGTGCAGTGGCCGGATCTCAGCTCACTGCAAGCTCCGCCTCCCGGGTTCACGCCATTCTCCTGCCTCAGCCTCAGGAGTAGCTGGGACTACAGGGCCCCGCTACCTCGCCCAGCTAGTTTTTTGTATTTTTAGTAGAGATGGGGTTTTACCGTGTTAGCCAGGATGGTCTCGATCTCCTGACCTCGTGATCCGCCCGCCTTGGCCTCCCAAAGTGCTGGGATTACAGGCTTGAGCCACCGTGCCCGGCCGGTCAAACTAAATTCTTATAGTCTCCACTGATCCTTCAAAAGAGGAGACTGTTCTTTCTGAACTGTCCCTAGTGGTGCTTTGTCATATCGCTCACCTAGCAGCTATTGTATTTTGTTCTTTGTAAATTGTATTTGTATTTTGTAAATTGCCTATTTTATTCCAAAAGGCTACCAATGTCTGGCTCATTTGTCACGGAATACCCATGTGAAATTCTGTGAAGTGTACCTATACTTTTCTCTTAAATTCTAAAGAGGAACACAACTTTAGATAATTTCTTCAGGTGAGAATAGAGCAACATGCCTGCCTATGAGAGAAGAGGCAGAGCTCACAAGACCAAACACTGCAGATATGTCATCAATCTCTTGTCAAAGTCTGAGCAAATTCCATACCATACACAAAAATTCAAGTTAGACTCCAAACTGGGACATTCTAATTTAAATGGATTTGATTATCCATTTAAGCTGACTCAAAAGCTATGAGATGTCCTTATCTCTGAAAATTATACAATATGCTTTCTGAAGAGCTGCTAATAAATTAGCTTATTTTATCGAACTACTAATGGTATTAACAAAAATTTAAGCCACATAACACATTTTAGTTGGGAAATACCTTAATTCAAGAAAAGGAGACTGAACCCCACTGGAAATGAAAAGATATGAAGATCCTGTTTTCCTGAAAAATCAATAGCATCTTTCCAAAATAGTATACATTTGTAGCACAGTACAGAATGGAAGGAACATTTCCCACAGATCCTTAATCACATGGTGGCTGGGATTTCCATTACATTTGGCAGAAGACCAGTAGAAAGGCAAGACCCTAACAAATGATCCAGTACTTGAAGTACCCATCCACATTAACTGTGGCTCTTTGGGTTAAAGACCACTCTAAATGGAAATGACATTCCAGTTCTTAAAATACAACTTAAACAGCATTATACTGGCAGAAATATGTTTTACTGTAGACAAAAAGTATTGCTCTACTATCTCTGAAAAGATTAAGCCAAAGAAATGAGAATCAGCCACCCACTTCTCTTTAAGTGTAGATTTCAAGAGCAGAAACATTCTGCTCTCAGTGTCTATTAAAACAAGGCAACTATGGCAATTGGGCTTTGCAGATAATCCGTAAAATGGCTCTCAAGAAATATGGCTTCTTTCTACAGTGGTTAGAACTTTTAAGATAGTCATCATTCTGTCAATAGTGAAGAGCAACAGCGTTCCTGCTCAATTGTGATTGAGTTGAATAAGACACATATTTCTTCACAGTGTTCTCTAACAACAAAAGATAATACAAGGGTTTAACAAAATCTTTTTTTGTATCTTTTAGTGCTATGCTTCTCTCTTCCATCAAAATAAAATTTGACACTAGGAGTTTATATTTGATGGAGTATACTCTACTAAGAATAATTCTGATTACTATCTTTCTCAAGTATTTAAAATTGATTATCTACATTTAAAGAATAAAACCCATTTTTCTCATGTAAAGGGATTTCAGGCATCAGAAAACAGGCAGAATTTAGGGCAGAATATTTCGTATTGCCACTAAAATCCCATGTTCTACATTTACTCAGCTCTGAAGAGAAAACTTGATTTTGTCTCTTTAGGGTCTAAAGATTATCCATGGCATCTTTCCCTCACCAGACAGCAACTCTGTTCTCCCAACAGGGACTGAGGCTTAGTCTTTCTTTGTAACTAACTATGCAATGTACACATAGTTGTCTATGGCACAAAAGAGATGCTCAGTAAATATTTATCAGACTGGGTTGTGGCTCATGCCTGTACTCTCAACACTTTGGGAGGTTGAGGTAGAAGGATCCTTTGAGGACAGGAGTTCAAGACCAGTCTGGGCAACATAGCCAGACTGTCTCCATAAAAAAAAATTTTTTTTTTTTTGAGATGGAGTTTCACTCTTGTTGCCCAGGCTGGAGTACAATGGTGCAATCTCGGCTCACCGCAACCTCGCCTCCCAGGTTCAAGGGATTCTCCTGCTTTAGCCTTCCGAGTAGCTGGAATTACAAGCATGCGCCACCACGCCCGGCTAATTTTTGCATTTTTAGTAGAGGCAGGGTTTCTCCATGTTGGTCAAGGCTGGTCTCAAACTCCTGACCTCAGGTGATCTGCCCGCCTCAGCCTCCCAAAGTGCTGGGATTACAGGCACGAGCCACCGCGCCCAGGCAAAAAAATTTTTTTAATTAGCTGGGCGCAGTGGTATGTGCTTGTAGTCCCAGCTATATGGGAGGCTGAGGCAGGAGGACTGCTTGAGTTCAAGGTCACAGTGAGCTATGATTGTGCCACTGTACTCTAGCCTAGGTGACAGAGCAAGGACCTTTTTATTTTTTATTTCATTTTTTTTTGAGACAGAGTCTCCCTCTGTTACTCAGGCTGGAGTGCAGTGGCAGAATTTTGGCTCACCACAACCTCTGTCTCCTGAGTTCAAGTGATTCTCGGGCCTCAACCTCCTGAGTAGCTAGGACTACAGGCGCATGCCACCATGCCTGGCTAATTATTTATATTTTTAGTAGAGACAGGGTTTCACCATGTTGGCCAGATTGGTCTTGAACTCCTGACCTCAGGTGATCCACCTGCCTCGGCCTCCCAAAGTGCTGGGATTACAGGCATGAGCCACCGCACCCAGCTGAACTTGTCTTAAAACAAAACAAAACGAAACAAAATGTGTTTATCTCCACCACTATTTCTGGCTAAGTATAATCTGGCCTTCTTCAAATCTCAACCACTCCTTTTCCTCTTATGTCAATGATCCTGCATACCAAAATCACAGCCTCTTCTCCCCACTGTTTTATTTCCCCCTCCCTCTACAAAAAACCATTAATGTCTGTCTCCTCCCCTTCCTAACTGAAGTAATCATGCTGTAGTTGTTGCTTGCCCAGGTCACCCTAATTCATGTCTCAGTGTTTAATGTTTATGGATGAGATCACCCAAGAAGATATCACCAGGTGGTGGGTGAGAAAAAAGACCAGGAGAGAATATAGAATGTTTCAGTATTAAACTACCCAGCAAAGGAAGATTATAGATGAATGGTTAGGAAAAGCCACGTTACTGAACATTAGATGTAAATTATTTCTTTTACCATATGCCTATTAGTAAGTGATGAAAATTAATTTTATTCAGTAAGAAAAAGGCAAGTATTTGGTAACAGAGAAAATTAGATACTAATGCCAATTACAGAGAGTGAAAATTGAGAGAAAATAAATAAATACAAATTATTTTTATTCTTATTTTTGAGACAGTCTCTCCCTCTGTCACCCAGCCTGGAGTGCAGTGGCATGATCTCAGTTCACTGCAACCTCTGCCTCCCACATTCAAGTGATTCTCGTGTTTCAGCCTCTCAAGTAGCTGGGATTACAGGTGCCACCACCATGCCCGGCTAAATTTTTGTGTTGGGATTACAGGCGTGAGCCAATGTGCCCGGCCCAAATTCTTTTTTTTTCTTGAGACAGCCTCACTTTGTTGCCCAGGCTGGAGTGCAGTGGCGTGATCTTGGCTCACTGCAACCTCTGCCTCCTGGGTTCAAGTGATTCTCCTGCTTCAGCCTCCTGAAAAGCTGGGACCACAGGCGCCTGCCACAACACCGGGCTAACTTTTTTCTTTGGAGATAGAGTCTCGCTCTTTTGCCTGGAGTGCAGTGGTATGATCTCAGCTCACCGTAGCCTCCGCCTCCTGGGTTCCAGCAATTATCCTGCCTCGGCCTCCTGGGTAGCTGGGATTACAGGCACGTGCCACCACGCCTGGCTAATTTTTGGTAGAGATGGGGTTTTGTCACGTTGGCCAGGCTAGTCTCAAATTCCTGACTTCAAGTGATCCGCCTGCCTTGGCTTCCCAAAGTGCTGGGATTATAGGTGTAATCCCACTGTAATCCCAGGAGCCACTGCGCCTGGCCAGGCCAAACAGCTGGATATCAAATTAATTTGTCATAAAATTACCATGTTTTGCTATTTTCAGGAATTCAGCAAAATGCCTTAGAAGTATGGTATATATTCTTTAACAGCACCAAGTAGGCCTGCTTTAAGACATTTAGGTATATATATAGAACATATACATATACACATACATATGTATATGTAGTATATATTTTCATCACCACCACCACCATGAAAACTTAAGCTGGTTAATGAGGTTTTAAAAATGATTTAGAGATATAATTCATATACCCTAAAATTTACCCCACTCCCCTTTTTTGGAGACAGGGTTTTGCTTTGTCACAGAACTAGAGAGCAGTGGCACAATCAGAGCTCACTGCAGCCTCGACCTCCCAGGCTCAAGTGATCCTTCCCACCTCAGCCTCTCAAATTGCTGGGACTACAGATGCACTCCATCATGCCCGGCTAATTTATTTTTATGTTTTGTAGAGACAGGATCTCCATATGTTGCCCAGGATAGTCTCAAACTCCTGGGATCAAGGGATCCTCCTGCCTTGACCTCCCAAAGTGTTGAGATTACAGGCGTGAGCCACTGCTCCTGGCCCCAATTCACACATCTAAAGTGTCAAATTTAGTGGGTTTTAGTTCATTCTTAGAATTGTGCAGCTATCACCACTATCTAATTTTAGAACATTTTCATTACTCCCAAAAGAAACCTCATACCCATAAGCAGTTACTCACCATTTCCTCTCTGCCTAGCCCCAGGAATCTACTAATCTGCTTTCTGTCTCTATACATTTGTTTATTCTAGACTTTTCATATAAATAATACAATATGGGGTCTTTTGTGACCAGCTTCTTTCACTTAGCATACTATTTTCAAGATTCATGCATGTTGTATATACCAATAAGTCTTTCCTTTTTATTGCTGAATAATATTCCACTGTCCAGATGTATCACATTTTATCCATTTACCAGCTGATGGACATTTGGGTTATTTCCCTTTTTGGCTATTATGAATAATGCTGCTATAAACATTTTTATGCAAGTTGTTGTGTGGACATATGTTTACACTTCCCTTGGGTATACACTAGTAATATGGTAACTTGTATTGAATGTTTTGAGGAAGTGTCAAAAACTTTTCCACTATCTTTTCACTATCTCATTAGCAATGTAGGAGGCCTCCAATTTCTTGATCTCTTCTCCAACACTTTGATAGTGTATCATTTTTATTTTAGCCATCCTAGTGGGTATGAAATGGTATACATAAATTTTGTGGTTTTGTAGATAATGAGTTTTAAGTATACAGGTGGTTGAGTATCCTGTATTTGAAATACTTAAAACTGAAAGTGTTTTAGATCTTGGGCTTTTTTAGATTTTAGAATATTTCATTGTATATTTACTGCTTAAGCATCCCAAATCTGAAAACCCAAAAAGTTCCAATAAGCATTTCCTTTGAGTGTCATGTTGGCATTCAAAAACTTTTGGATTTTGGAGCATTTTGGATTTTAATTTTTTGAATTTGGGATGCTCAATCTATATTTACATACCACTCCAAGAACATATCTGGGGACAAAGATTTGCCCCATAGGTAAAATCTGAAGGCGGATAAGTCACAAGAGTTGCTTGGGTTCAAAGCAAACGGCACAGCAACAACCCAGTTCAGAGCTCTCTTTACAGTACTGTCACTAAAGAACTTATTACTTAGGTTGGTTTAACTTTTCAGACTACAATAGAACAAAGAGTCTAATCCCAGAATCTCTACCACAGTGCATCACTGTGATAAATTAAGTGTAAGGGGCAGAAAGGCTGAAACTGTAGAACAAAAGTAAGGCAGAATCATTTTTAGTCAACTGGGATTGAGTGCCAAGATGAAGAACAGTTAGAAATACATAACAAGAGAACGCCTGGTTTACCTGGCAACATTAGGGTCCTGAAGCATTTGTTTGAGGGTTACCCCTAATCACAAAAGCAGACAGCTCCTCTAAGCAGAAGGGGACTTTTTCAACAGTTTTTGTTTTTGTTGTTTTTGAGACAGAGTCTTACTCTGTCGCCTAGGCTGGAGTGTAGTGGCACTATATTGGCTCACTGCAACCTCTGCCTGCTGGGTTCAAGCAATTCTCCTGCCTCAGCCTCCAAGTGGCTGGATTACAGGCGTGTGCCACCACTCCCGGCTAATTTTTTAAAATATTTTTAGTAGAGATGGGGTTTCACCATGTTGGCCAGGCTGGTCTCGAACTCCTCACCTCACGTGAACCACCCACCTCGGCCTCCCAAAGTGCTGGGAATACAGGAGTGAGCCACCACGCCTGGCCTTCAGCAGATTTTTTCAAGGTTACCTATGTTGAGATTGCTGGGTGTAAGTTTACTCCCAACATAAGCAGAGGGGGGTGAGTACATAAGACTTAACAGATGAAAAGGCACGAAACATGCTCAAGTTTTGGAAGACTGGCCAAATGATGTCAATTTTCTTATTATGCAAAACAGACCCCAAGAAAATGGTATGAATAGTGGTATAAAGTACCACTGAACCCAACATTTTCACTCTCTGCTATAGGTTATTACAATAAAACTACAACATGTTCAAGTGCTGAGATGCACTCCTTTCTTCAAACCTGTTGTTGTTCTTTTTTTTTTTTTGAAGACCAGAGTCCGGCTTGTTGGGCCCCAGCGCTGGAGTGCAGTGGCCGGATCCTCAGCTCACTGCAAGCTCCGCCTCCTGGGTTTACACCATTCTCCTGCCTCAGCCTCCCGAGTAACTGGGACTGCAGGCGCCCGCCACCACGTCTGGCTAGTTTTTTGTATTTTTTAGTAGAGACGGGGTTTCACCGTGTTAGCCAGGATGGTCTCGATCTCCTGACCTCGTGATCCGCCCGTCTCGGCCTCCCAAAGTGCTGGGATTACAGGCGTGAGCCACCGCGCCCGGCCCTTGTGTTGTTTCTTAAAGCACAATCTCTTAAGAGAACTGTGCTGTTTAAGTAATATATGTTACCGGGTAATGAAACAGTCAACTAAGAGTAAATAATCCTATCAAAAAGCAGTTGCAAACAGTTTAGACAAAGGTAACTAAATCATGTATTAACAGATTATATTCTGTACAAATCAGAATACAGTCACTGGTGGCTGCTAGAGGCTTCATCTGTTTTAGTTCTGCTATTTAAAGCTCAGGGAACTACTGCTTTTGTTCACAACTGAAACAGACCTTGGAATTAAATAAGACTTCAGTCCTTTTAGAAAATGTAAAAAGTATAGGAGTTTTCATACTAAAGGTATTTTAGCAGAAGAGGGAGGCTAAAAGCATCTTCCTCTGACTGAGAAATTGAATCCTAGAGTTAAAGGAATTTTTTTTTTTTTTTTTTGAGACAGGGCCTTGCTCAATATATTACCCAGGCTTCAGTGCAGTGGCACGATCTTGGCTCATGGCAATGTCCACCTCCTGGGCTCAATCAAACGATCCTCCTGAGGAAAACTCTAAATTTCTGTTCCTTGGTAATGTACGTTATTGTGTAACGAAACCACCATCAAGTAAGGGTAAGTAATCTTGTCAAAAAGCAGATGCAAACAGTTTAGATAAGGTCAATCCTGTCAAAAAGCAGTTGCAAACAGTTTAGACAAAGTTAACTAAATCATGTATTAATAGATTCAGCCCTTCCAGTAGCTGGGACCACAGGCAACTGCAACCACATCCAGCTAATTTTTGAGGGGATTTTTTTGTAGAGACCAGGTTTTGCCATGTTGCCCAGGCTAGTCTCGAACTTCTGGGCTCAAGTGATCTGCCCGTCTCAGTCTCCTGAAGTGCTGGGATTACAGGTATGAGCCATTGTGCGTGCCCTAAATAATTTCTGAAGATGCTTTACAGTACCAGATTTTGATAATCTGGATCAGACAACCAGAGATTGAAATCGCAAGGAAGTTGGTCCCAAGATTATTAGCAAGGAGGCAGCTTTTCAATGTGCCAGTTCCCCAGTATCAGTCAGAAGCCATGGGAACCTGTGTGGGAAGGAAGGAAAAGCATAGGCCTGAGTCACAAATTCAAATGTTTACAGGAGTTTGGCAGGTAACACAATGAGTCACACAGATTGGTGTAAGAGAAAAGATGAAGTGGAGATCACAGCTAGTTGGAGAATGAGCAAAGAGATGGCCGCTGTTCAGCTTCAGTCAACTGTTATGTTGAAATGTAGGCCCAATGTTGTCTGATAATTTTAATTTTTCAAGATAAGCCAAAGCCTAAATTATGTAAAATCTAATTTTTAAAATTTGGGAATCAACTGAAATTAAAAAGGGAAAAACTAATAACGTGAAGGCCAGATAAAATATATCTGTGAGATAATTTGTGACCTCTAGCTTATGTACTAGAAGGACCTTTAGTAGCACAAACAGGAGGCTAAGATTGGAAGAAAAATCCTGAGTAGGCAACAAGATACAAAGGAAGCAGCCAAAAAGAGAGAAAGAGAGAAAAGAAAAGAAAAGAGGAAGGAAGGAAGGGAGGAAGGGAGGGAGGACTGACTATAAAGGTGGTGCTGCTATTAATTTACTTTTGGGAAACAATATTCTTTGGAGTTTGAATTTTAGGCCCCTTGAAATGCTAAAGAAAATGATTCCACTGTCATATTCATTAGCAGACAAATTTTTAAAAAAGGTATGCAAAATAATTAAGGAGGCAAGGAGGTAGGGATAGAAAAATCTGTAGTTTCAAATTTGTCTGTAACTTATACTAAGCCAACAAAGGCAGGTGATGATCAGTGCTAATGTCTTTTTTTTTTTTGAGACGGAGTCTCGCTCTGTCACTCAGGCTGGAGTGCAGTGGCATGATCTCGGCTCACTGCAACCTCCACCTCCCGGATTCAAGCAATTCTCCTGTCTCAGCCTCCCTCCCCAGTAGCTAGGACTACAGGTGCGTGCTGCCATGCCCAGCTAATTTTTGTATTTTTGGTAGAGATGGGGTTTCACCATGTTAGCCAGGATGCTCTCTATCTCCTGACCTTGTGATCCGCCAACCTCGGCCTCCCAAAGTGCTGGGATTACAGGCGTGAGTCATGGCACCTGGCTAATCAGTGCTAATGTCTATTGAGCATTCAGGTGTATCAGAATTAACTCATATAAAAAGAAATCATACATTGGGTTTCTTCAGAAATGGAAAGGCCTACTCTGAGAGATTTCAAAATGTAGAGATTTCAAAATGTATTAACATCGATCACTTGAAAACTAGGGTTAAACTACTGAAAAAAGCCAAAATACCTAATCAGCTTCTGTATCTCTGAAGATTAAGTTGGGTCTTAATATTTTTGTGTTAATGACTCTTTATAAAATCTTGGAAAATCTGAGAAAAACTAGTGGAGAAAGAGGCACATAATACTCCAGCATCCTGTCAGGAAACAAACAACCCAAACTTTGAATGAAGGTGACCATATAGCTCCTTTTGGAGAGATTATCTGTGCTTATTAAAGGGAAGGATATGTTTAGGATCCTGCCTCTACTATAGTTTACTACTAACATAATATATTATTTCTCTGAAAATATTAATGGTGAAAATCTGATAGAAGATGTAAACTAGGGGTTGCTAATACAGGGTTGAAAGTACTTACCTATTATCTCAGATTCATAATAATCCTGTGTGCCTTCCTGGAAGACAAGACAGGGTGTCTTTATGATTTTAGAGCATGAATTTGGAAAAATGGTAGGTCCATTTGTATGTTAAGTTCATGTCCATCAAAGAGGAATGAAAAATATGTCCTTCCTCCTGTTAGGGGTTATTTGGCTGTGTTGTACCAAGGTCAATTAAAGATTCCTTAGAAATTCTTTTTTTTTTAATTCTCTGAGACAGGGTCTTGCTCTATCACCCAGGCTAGGGTATAGTGGCATGATCACAGCTCACTGCAGCCTCAAACTCCTGGGCTCAAGCGACCCTCCTGCCTCAGCCTCACAAGTAGCTGGGACTTACACTACATGTGCGTTGTCACCACATCCGGGTATTTAATTTTTTTTTTTTTTTTTTTTAAGAGAGACAGAGTCTTACTCTGTCACCTAGGCTGGTGTGCAGTGACACAATCATAGCTCACTGCAGCCTTGAACTCCTGGCCTCAAGAGATCTTCTTGCCTCAGCCTCAACTGGGATTACAGGCATCAGCCGCTGCACCCAGTGGGTTTCTCAGACATTCCAAGTTCAGGGAAGAGACGAACTATGAAAAATTTAGTGCTGTGCTTCTTTTGTTTATGTATTTACAGCATTCTGTTTTGAGATCCTACTGTTTGTATTACAACAGCAGTATGAAGAAAGGTGAAAAAGCCTACCTTTCAAGCAAATGAAGAACATTTCACCAAAACAGAAAACAAAAACCAAACTTGTACTACATGGGTTTTTTAAATACATAAGATGAGCTTTTGATTAAGATGAAGAAATAAACTCACATGCATTCATTCATCATACCAGCTAAAGATTTTTCCTAGACCAGGGTTCATAGATATATATTCTGTATTAGTGAATAGGCAGTCCATGAGTTCTCCATGGGTAACCCTTAATTTTGTATTTTTATTTTGATGATACTATAAAAAAGAGTAATAAGTGAATATTCTGGATCATCTAGGTGAGCACTTTATAAATGTTTACAATATAACTGGGGACGTAAAATGACAATAATTTATTTGTACTAAGGTTAAATGATACCACAATATCATATATATACACAAAAGTTTTTAATTAATTCTGATGGAACAGGGTTTTCAACCACAGCACTATTAACTGCCATTTTGCCTCTTTGTTTCAAGGGTCTTTCCTGTGCATTGTAAGATGTTACCAGCATCGCTGGCCTCTACCTACTAGATGCCAGTAGTATCACACCCTTATTGGGACAACCAAAAATGTACAGAGACTTTGCCAAGTGCCTCCAGAGTGACAAAATCTCCCTAGTTTGAGAGCGAATGCAATAGAGAAAAGTGGTGGGAGAGCTGAGGTAACACAAGGTGTGCAGGAGAATAAACATGTCAAATTCAAATGAACCAAAGATGTAACAATTTCTACTACATTCAGGTTGAGGACAGTGTCACTAAAACATCATCATATATCACATTAATGTTGTCAATAAGAATTTTATTACATTGTAAATCTGTTTTGCTTTAGTTTTTTTCCCTCAAAAGGCAAGTCTATACGTTATTCAAATTTGAATTATACTTTTTCCTGGTTTACTTTTTTCTTTATTTTTGAGATGGAGTCTTGCTCTGTCACTTAGACTGGAGTGCAGTGGCGCCATCTCGGCTCACTACAGCCTCCGCCTCCCGGACTCAAGCAATTCTCCTGCCTCGAGTAGCTGGGACTACAGGCACATGCCACCACACCTGGCTAATTTTTTTGTATTTTTAGTAGAGATGGGGTTTCACCAAGTTGGACAGGCTGGTCTTGAACTCCTGACCTCAACTGATCTGGCCTCCTTGGACTTCCAAAGTGCTGGCATTATAGTGCACGAGCCACCACTCCTGGCCTATTTTTTTCTAGTTAAAACTTTCTTTTCGTTACAAAATTAGCCAGGCGTGGTGGCGCATGCCTGTAATTCCAGCTACTTGGGGACTGAGGCAGGAGAATCACCTGAACCTGGGAGGCAGAGGTTGCAGTGAGCCGAGATCGCGCCATTGCACTTCAGCCTGGGCAACAAGAGTGAAACTCCATCTCAAGAAAAACGAACAAAAAAAACCTTTTTTTTTTCTTTTTTTGAGACGGAGTCTCGCTCTGCCACCCAGGCTGGAGTACAGTGGCATGATCTCGGCTCACTGTAACCCCTGCCTCCTGGGTTCAAGTGATTCTCTTGCCTCAGTCTCCTGAGTAGCTGGGATTACAGGTGCCTGCCAAGATGCCCTGCTAAGTTTTTTGTATTTTCAGTGGAGACAGGGTTTCGCCATGTTGGCCAGGCTCGTCTCGAACTCCTGACCTCAGGTGAACTCTACCTCAGCTTCCCAAAGTGTTGGGATTACAGGTGCGAGCCACCGCACCTGGACTTTTTTCTAGTTAAAACTTGACTCTGAAGTCATCAACTAGTGTGTATCCTTTCTTGCTTTTTTTTTTTTTTTTTTTTGAGACAGGGTCCTGCTCTGTCACCCAGGCTGGAGTGCAGTGGCATGATCTTGCTTCACCGCAAAATCCGCCTCCCAGGTTCAGGCAATTCTCGTGCCTCGAACCCCAAAGTAGCTGGGATTACAGGTGTGTACCACCATGTCCAGCTAATTTTTGTAGACAGGGTTTTGCTATGTTGGTCGGGCTAGTCTAGAACTGGCCTCATGTGATTCTGTCCACCCCGGCCTCCCAAAGTGCTGGGATTACAGGCGTGAGCCACTGCACCTGGCCTAACCTTTCTAAATGTCCTTTTTCTGCCTAAAGTATCTTTTCTGTTAATACATCAGATATTTCTTGATTGAAAAAATTCTCAAGAGCACCAAAACTTGGGTATATACTTAGATACTAAATGTCTTAATTAAATAAAAATAACCTGAAAGAGTTTTTTATTTATTTTGTTTTTTTGAGACAAGGTCTTGCTCTGTTGCCCAGTGTGAAGTGCAGTGGCATGATCATGGCTCACTGTAACCTCAAACTCTTGGGCTCAAGCCATTCTAACACCTCAGCCTCCGGAGTAGCTGGGATCACAGACATGTGCCACCACACCCAGCTAATTACATTTTTTGTAATTAGCTTAGATTGGGGGGCAGGTCTTGTACATTACTCAGGGTGGTCCCGAACTCCTGGGGTCAAGTGATCCTCCTGCCCTGGCTTTGCAAAGTGCTGCGATTACAGGTGAACAGCCGTGCCTGGCCTGAAATTTTTAAATTATAAATAGATTGAAAAACTGGAAAAGGTCCTGGAGAGAAGTATTCACTGCTGTACTTTTCTTTCCTGAAAAACAAGTCTTTGAAAGAGTAAAACAGTAACTGCCAATACAGCTTGTCTATATATATATATATATGCTCTGTAAATTTCTCTTCTTCGAATCAAGCAAAGCTGACAATATATTAAGAGAACATTCACGGCCAGGAGTGGTGGCTCACACCTGTAATCCCACTGCATTCCAGCGTGGGCGAAAGAGCAAAACTCTGTCTCAAAAAAAAAAAAAAAAAAAAAAAAAAAATGTCCAAAGGTGTGTAGTGAGTTGAAAAGCCATCTTGAATATAAGTCCATTAGTGGAAGAATCTTAAATTGGTTAGGTATGGCTAAATGTGGGAGACTGTTCCAAAAAAAATATAATACCACAACCAGCTTACAATTTCTCCCCGTTCTAGGAAGAATAAGACTTGGTCAAAGATTGCCTTTTACCTGTGCACTGAAATCTTATGGGTGGCTGGAAGATGAAGGTTAAAAAAAATCTTAGTTCAACAAGTCCAGCTTAAGAGATATCATTCCAATGTTCATATATTTACAAGTTTAACAAATACAACTATTGCACCCCCCAAAGACCTAGTAGTTATGTTAAAGTCACCCAAGATCAAACGGCTTGAAATTCTTTAATAAGCCAGAACTGTCCTATAGGTGTAACAATTTATTTTTCCCTTCTAAACTCTCCCAGGGTTTTGCCTTCTTCTGTACACCAGTAACTAGTTAAGTACAATTTTCTCTTCTAAAATGATGAGGTGGCAGCCGGGGGGCGAAGACTGCAAAGAAAGTGTAATTCATTTATCAGCTCTTCAACATGCATCATCAGAGTTTTTGTTAAAGTTAAGAGAGCATCTAATTTTATTTTCCTTCTCAAAATTTATCTAACTTCCAAGGTATACTGAATTAACAAAATGACTTAATAATAGAAAATAGTAGCCAATAAACAGGGAAATTGAAAATAACACATTCTGCTGAATAACTCTTCAAAGTTTAACATGTTAGGAAAAGAGAAGAAATGGAAACAAAGCTCCCAGTGACCCTCAGCTGAATTACAAAATTAAATAAAAACTTATAAATTAATAAAAGGCAAAAACATTATATATAAGATTTACAAAACACAATTCGTCAAATAGTGTATATGTGGGAGTGGTGGGCTGGAGGGGGTGTCTATGCCAGGATTTCTGCCACTGAAAAAATAAAGTGTGGTGGATGACTGCACATAAAGATTGGCAGACACAAGAAATTACAGACACCAAGTTTTTGGGGGTATACTCATAAAACTCAATTGTTGTAACAACAGATAGGTACCTTCTTCTGTTTGCAAGTAACTACAACTCACCTGCTTGTGTGCATGATCATAGGAGTTGATATGGTTATCGAATTCCTGATGTTTCTGATATTGCTTATCACAGAGTTCACAGTAAAAGTTGGCTCTGAGGTCTTCCAAGGCTTTGGCAATTGCCTTCTCTTTGTCAACATAATCCTGCAAGAACCACGAAATACAAAGAAACAAAAAATGAACTTGGTAAAACTTTAAGTGAATGTTATAAAGAAAACAGTCATCTGAGAAGACAAAAAAGGGCTTTTCATAATATTTAGTGGTACCAGTAAAAGCTGGATGAAACACAAGTGGTACTTTGGTGGGTAATTCGTGTGTCATCGTACTAACAATTGTCTTCAAATAAACAAATGTTTAAAAGGACTAAGGATGCTCAACTGATTAAGTGTAATGCAAATATTCCAAAACTCCCAAAAAGTCTGAAATCTGAAATACCTTTGGTCTCAAGCATTTTGGATAAGGGATACAAAACCTGTATTAATATTCTAGTTTTTAGACACTAAGGCAAAAAGCAGTACCTGAGTCTGTAGCCAATGATGGAGTTAAATATTCTATGGTCATTCTACATATAAGCTGCACTGCTTGGAAAGCCAACCCACAGATATGTGTTATCTGCTAGTCTTAGCGAGATTTAAAACTGTAGGACTCTTACAAGTGAGAGGCGTTTGGAGAAAAACAACAACAACAAAAAACTGTGTGACTGACTAAAAGGCAATCCAATTTGCCTCAGCAGTTTCACTTAAAAACTAGATATCAAAAGACATCTCAAAAAGAAAAAAATTAAAAGATACCTCAAAGCAAGTTGAGTATATTCATTTGCTAATGTCGCACAGAAGGATGAGAAAGGGAGAGGAATGCTAAGTGACTACTTGCTTGACTTTTAGAGCAGGGTAGGTGCATTACTTTCAGAATGAGCAACTCCTTCTAGCAGATTGACCTAAAAAAGATAAGTCTTATCTCAAAGACTGTATCTACAGTTTCAAAGCAGCTCTATCATCTCCCACAAGAGCTACTTAATCAGTAAGCAAAAAAGGTTGTATTTTCTGGAGTGGCAGTATTGAACTAATTTGGATAGACTTATTAAAACTGAAAAGTGAGTATGTCTAGCACATTGGTATTTTTGCTCTATCTAATCCTTCACATTAATTTTCTTTGAGAGTTCCGGACAGTTTCATGTTGTCTGGCTGTTAAACAACTTGTGGCTTTTTTGCCCAGGCTAGAGTGCAGTGCAGTTCATAGCTCACTGCGGTTTCCACCTACTGGACCCAAGCAATCTTCCCACCTCAGCCTCCCAAGTATCTGGACGTTTACCAGCAAACCTAGCTAACTTTTGTATTTTTTGTAGAGATGAGGTCTCACTATGCTGTCAAAGCTGGTCACGAACTCCTGGGCTCAAGTGATCCTCCCACCTTGGCTTCCCAAAGTGCTGACATTACAGGTGTCAGCCACCACATGTGGCTGCAAATTTAAGCAACAAAACTACAGTTCCTGGTATGAATGTAGCAGTATAGGTAAACAGCTTTGATTTTCTTCTTGGGTATTATAAAAACAAAATTATGAATTAAAAAAACCCGACCAACAGCATTCAGAAGAACTGGGCAACAGGTATGATCTGGAGAATGAAAAACATGCAGAAGGAAAGTTAAGCTCTTTATAGAATCCGAATGAGGGAAATGTAGTAGAAGCCACACAAGGCAAAGTTAAGCAATATCAAAAAAGCCAAAGGTGGCAATTTCAGAAAATAGTAAAACACGTATCCTGTACATAAAAGGATCCTCTGAAGTGAATATACCTACATCTCTTGCACTCATCAAGAATTTCTGAGATCTGCGAAGGACAAAGGGATGAACTTGGGTTAGCGGGGATGGGGAAACACGCAGTACAAAGAATGCACATAGAGAAAAGCAAAAAATTCTGCCCAATTGTGGCAGATCTAAGAAAAGGCTGAGGCCGGGTGTGGTGACTCATGCCTGTAGTCCCAGCACTTTGGGAGGCCGAGGCAGGTAGATGGCTAGAGCTAAGGAGTTCAAGACCAGCCTGAGCAACATAGTGAAACCCCGGCTCTATCAAAAATACAAAACATTAGCCGAGCATGGTGTCATTTGCCTTCGGTCCCAGCTACTTGAAAGGCTGAGGTGGGAGGATCACTTGAGACTGGGAGGTGGAGGTTGCAGTGAGCCAAGATTGCGCCACTTCACTCCAACCTAGGTGACAGAGTGAGAACTTGTCTCAAAAAAAGAAAAAAAAAGGCTATCAACACATGCTCACTAAAGGAAGATCCACTCAACTACACAGGACAAGAAAGGGCACACAGTGTGACAATGAAAATGGTCCCAGAACAGTCAGTGACAATCAATAGTGTAGTAAAGTTATTGAATCTTAAAGACAGACTCCTTTCAGCAGCTATGCAAAAACAATCAAGGAGGGGAAGATCAGGCCAGCCTTTGATCTCTTCAACAACAACAACACACACACACACACACACACACACTCTCTCTCTCTCTCTCTCTCTAATTCCAGAAGACAGTGGTGCAATAAATACTATATCTAAGGAAATAATTAACTTAGGATTTTATATGTATCTTTCAAATATAGGGGATATACACATGTATATATGGAGTTATATGTATGTGTACATATATACACACATATACATAAGTTGATAATTATAAGTTGTAATTGCCTAAATTAATATTACTATTCTTATTTTTTTGAGACAGCGTCTTGCTCTATTGGCCAGACTGGAGTGCAATTAGAGTTCACAGGAGCTTTGATCTCCTGGGCTCAATTAATCCTCCCACCTTGGCCTTCTGAGTTGCTAGGACCATAGAGGCATGCCACCGTGCCTGGCTAATATTTGTATTTTTTCGTAGAGACAGGGTTTCATCATGGTGCCCAGGCTGGATGTAAATTATTTTTATAGGCTTATGTTTATATAAAATACATATGTATATAAATAATTCAAGAAATACTGTTTGCACAACTATGTTTAAATAAGTTAATAAGGTACAAACTTCAGAAATCATAGAAAAAACTCAGCAAAAGAACTGGCAGACTGGTTCAAAACCATTTACTCCTATAACTAAGATTAAAAGAAACAGGGCTACTAAAGTATATATATATATAACTATAGCATATGCATATAACTATGTATGTTATATGCTGTCAGAAAATAGAAATGATACGAATAATAAAAAACTGGGTGGGCAAGCAGAAGTAAATAGGAATTTGAGTTTGCTTATTGCTGCAAACTCAATAGAAGTTAAAAGAACTTTACAAAACATGAAAATTATCAAGTAATAGAAGTATTGTACATAATATATTATATTAAATGGTATGAAGTCACATACTAAGAATGGCTATTTTACTTATTAATATTATATGATAGAGTTTTTAAAATGGAAGAGGAAAGAAGAGAAAACAAGTTAGATTTTTATTGCTTACAGTATGAAAATAACGGACACTTAAACACGGATAATTTTATTAAGTTATAAAGGTAACTAGAACAACACAAATATAATCCATCCTATATCCATCCATCCATCCATCCACCCACTCATCCATCCATCCATCCATCCATCCATCCATCCATCCATCCATCCATTTACTTCCCACTTTGAGACCACAAAATAACTTAAAAAATAAAATAGGCCAGGCGTGGTAGCTCATGTCTGTAATTCCAGCACCTTGGGAGGACAAGGCAGGCAGATCGACTGAGCTCAAGAGTTTGAAACCAGCCTGGGCAACATGGCGAAACCCCATCTTTACCAAAAATACAAAAAATTAGCTAGGCGTGGTGGTGTACGCCTGTAGTCCCAGTTACTTGGAAGGCTGAGGAAGTCCTTCAAAAAGTACTCGTAGGCCGGGCACGGTGGCTCACTCCTGTAATCCCAGCACTTTGGGAGGCCGAGGCGGGTGGATCACCTGTGGTCAGGAGTTTGAGACCAGCCTGACCAATGTGATTAAACCCCGTCTCTACTAAAAATACAAAAATCAGCCAGGCATGGTGGTGGGCACCAGTAATCCCAGCTACTCAGGAGGTTGAGGCACAAGAATCAGTTGAATCTGGGTGGTGGAGGTTGCAATGAGCCGAGTACGCGCCATTGCACTCTGGCCTGGGTGACACAGCGAGACTCCATCTCAATTGAAAAAAAAAAAAGCACTTGTACTTGTAGAGGCCAGGCATAGTGGCTCACATCTGTAATCCCAGCACTTTGGGAGGTTGACGTGGGTGGACAGCTTCAGCCTAGGAGTTCAAAACCAGCCTGGGCAACATGATGAAACTCTGTCTTTTTTTTTTTTTTTTTTTTGAAACTCTGTCTTTAAAAAATATATAAAAATTAGCTGGGTGTGGTGGCATACACCTGTAGCCCCAGCTGCTCGGGAGGCTCAGGTGGGAGGATCGCTTGAGTCCAGGAGGTCAAGGCTGAAGTAAGCTGTGATCACTGCCACTGCATTCCTAGGTGACAGAGTGAGATCCTGTCTCAAATAAACAGTACTCACAGAATATTTATACAGACAAAAAGTCCATTATAGGCTACAGAAGAAACCATAATAAAAAAGTCAGAAATGAAGAAGTAATATGCACAACATATATGAACACAGTATAATACAGCTAAGAATTAACAAAAAAAATTTAAATGATCCTTCCATGAATCTGAAACTGCAGAATTTTAAGAGAAAAAAGGATAACAACAACATTATATAGAGGGTAAAGTATATTGCTTTAAGAAGTTAAGCTGATGTGTATTCCCTGAACACAGGTTTAACCCCTTACAGCAATGGAAACAAAAAAATAAATAAAAGTCACACTCTGGAGAAACTCTTGTATATATATACATATACAAGAAAACATTATTCCACTTATATAAAGTTAAAAAACGTGTAAAACTAGGCCAGGCGGTGGTTCATGCCAGTAATCCCAGCACTCTGGGAGGGCAAGGCAGGTGGATCACCTGAGGTCAGGAGTTTGAGACCAGCCTGGCCAACATGGTGAAACCCCGTCTCTACTAAAAATATAGGAAGAAACAAAAACAAAAACAAATAAACAAAAAAAAACAACCAGCTGGGCATGGTGTCACGTGTCTGTAATCCCAGCTACTTGGGAGGCTGAGGCACAAGAATTGCTTGAACTCAGGAGGTGAAGGCTGCAGTGAGCTGAGATCGTGCCAGTGCACCCCAGCCTGAGCGACAGAGTAAGACTCTGTCTAAAAAAAAAAAAAAATTAGCTGGACGTGGTGGCGCATGCCTGTAATCCCAGCTACTTGGGTAGCTGAGGCATGAGAATTGCTTGAATCTGGGAGGCAGAGGTTTCAGTGAGCCGTTGTGCCACTGCACTTCAGCCTGGGCGACAGAGCAAGACTGTCTCAAAACCAACCAAATAACCAACCCACCCACTTACCCACCCACC
>NW_016806409.1:534490-545274 GCF_001698545.2 Rhinopithecus bieti
CCTTTCTCTTTAAAAAAAAAAAAAAAAAAAAAAAAATTAGCCAGGCATGGTGGTGCACATCTATAGTCTCGGTTACTTGGGAGGCTGAGGTGGGAGGATTTTATGAGCCCAGGAGTTTAAGGCTGTAGTGAGCTATGATAGCACCACAGTTCCAGCAAGGACAACAGAGTGAGTTCCCATCTCTATAAAATTAGAGATGAGTGATGAAAAGGAAGCAGAGTAGTGACTAAGAATTTTGGTTCTAAAGACAAGTAAAAAGAGAAGATGGTAGCTATATGGAGAGTAAATCAGAGTGGTTTTTGGTTTTGCTTTTAAAATTTTAGGATTCCCTCTCTCAACAAATGTTCAAGTATGTTTACTGTTGATAGGAAAAGAAAGAGAAAGGTTGCCAATACAGGAAAGAAGTGGAAGGTTCTTGATAAGACAGGGAGAGTTAGGATCCAGAATTCAGATGTAGGTACAAATTATCATTTGACAGATGGTGAAACAAAAGAGAAACATTTAAGTATGAGAGCAGGTGAACCATGGTTTGATGTAGGATACTATATGTAGATGAAGGCATTACTACCTGATGGTCCAAATTCTCTTTCTTAACTAAAAACATACAGGAAGACAGAGATACGAAAAGGATAGTTAAGTAAAGATGAAGGCTGAGTGTCAATGTTTGAGAATGACAGCTGAGAGGATTAAGAGGGAGATAACACATGAGAGGATTAATTGGCAGCTCTGAGGGCCCAGTGAGGTTGGCAGAAAGGGTATAGAAATGAACGCAAGTAATGCATTTTGTACTGATGGGATAGGCTTTTGGTGAGTACATATGACAAAATGACTAGGAGGAAAGGGAGTTGGGATTAAAGTGCTGTGAGAGGTAAACATGAGTGTGTGGTGCTGGAGGGGAAAAGTACAAACTAAGGAGGAGCTAAGTTACTAAAGTCAAGCTTCCAAAGTCATGTGAAGTTGAAGAAAAAATATAGGAGAATAAAGGAGTGACAGCAGGAAGGAAAAAAGGTCATGGTCAGATAATAGGACATTTAAGATTTTAGAAATAGTGTAGTTCAGAGCTGACAGCGTTTCAGAGTAAATTTTTTTTTTTTTTTTTTGAGACAGAGTCTCGCTCTGTTGCCCAGGCTGGGGTGCAGTGGCCGGATCTCAGCTCACTGCAAGCTCCGCCTCCTGAGTTTACGCCATTCTCCTGCCTCAGCCTCCCAAGTAGCTGGGATTACAGGCGCCCGCCACCTCACCCGGCTAGTTTTTTTTGTATTTTTTAGTAGAGACGGGGCTTCACTGTGTTAGCCAGGATGGTCTTGATCTCCTGACCTTGTGATCCGCCCTCTCGGCCTCCCAAAGTGCTGGGATTACAGGCTTGAGCCACTGCGCCCGGCCCAGAGTAAGTATTTTGATCAATAAAATGGGTAAAGTAATTCTTGCTCTTGCCCAGGCTGCAGTGCAGTGGTGTGATCATAGGTCACTGTAGTCCTCAACTCCTGGGCCCAAGTGATCCTTCCAACTCAGCTTCCCTAAGTAGCTGGGATTTATAGGCATGCACCACCAACACCTAGCTTTTTTCTTTTTTCTTTTTGTAGAGACAGATTCTTGCTACATTGCCCAGGCTGGTCTCAAACTCCTGGGCTCAAGCAATCCTCCCAAAGCACAGCTGTGACCCACTGCACCAAGCTGAGAAATAATTCTATTAGGAGGGAGAGAGCATCTCAAAATACTATGTGTAATCTTATGAGGCTGTGAATTACTGAGGTATTTCATTTATTTTTCACTTGACAGTGTAACTTTTACTTGAAAATAAAATATATTCTTTATAATATTTATATTTCAGACAGTACATAAAATGAATCTGGCTTTTCCCGTTATTTCAAAATATTTATTCATTCAACTAATATTTATTGAGTACTTATGTGCCACACACTGTGCTGGCTGCAGGATATATATTGGCAGACAAACAGACATACTCTCTCCTCAATGCCCTTTTTGACTAGTACAGTAAGCAGAATATAAATTAGTGAATAAAAATTTATAATTACAAATTGTAAGAGAGGTTATTGCAAGAGAATAAGGCAGAGTGGTTAATTATTTAAATGAGTTGATTAGGGAAGGTCTATAATGAGGTAATATTTAAGCTAAAACCCAAAGGATAAAATTTAACCAAGTGAAAGATGATGAAACATGGTGTCATGACCATTCTTGTGCCTAGAGAAAGAATGTAGCCAGAAAAAGAGGGCCCAGGTCTGAAGCTGAGGAACTCCAGTATCTGAAGTTCAGGCAGAATAAACAGCAGCCAACAAAGGAATCTACATAGTAGCAGCGAGACAGATAAGAAGCGACTAATCTAGGAAAGTAAAAATTCTTCAAAACCAAGAGTAACAAAAATGTTTTAAAGAAGAAAGAGTGTGCCAGGAGCAGCGGCTCACGCCTGTAATCCCCACACTTTGGGAGGCCAAGGAAGGCAGACCACGTGAGGTGAGGAGTTCAAGACCAGCCTGGCTAACATGGTGAAACCCCATCTCTATTAAAAATTCGAAAAAATTAGCGGGCCGTGGTGGCTTATACCTATAGTCCCAGCTACTTGGAGGCTGAGGCACGAGAATCACTTGAACCCGGGAGCAGTGAGCTTAGATCACACCACTGCCTGGGCAACAGAGTCAGACTCGGTCTTAAAAAAAATTAAAAAATTAAAAAAAAAAAAATAAATAAATAAATGAATGATTTATTGGATTTAGCAAATAGAAGTGTTTGGTGGCCTTGAATAAAGTGGTTTGGTGAAAACTGCTAAAGTCAGTGTAAATAGGCTGAAGAGTGAATAAAGAGAGACGACAGGAGAAGAAAAAGGGGAAGGAGAAAGGGGCAGGAAAAGAAGATGAGTTAAGTTATATTCTAGTTCTGGATAAAATAAAACATACAAAAATTTAATATATAGCTAAGCTAAATTCAAAAACAAGAAAGGGGGTCAAGCGCGGTGACTTATGCCTAAAATCCCAGCAAACTGGGAAGCCGTGGCAGGCAGATCACCTGAGGCAAGGAGTTCAAGACCAGCCTGGCCAACATGGTGAAACCCCATCTCTACTAAAAACACAAAAATTAGGCCAGGCGCGGTGGCTCACGCCTGTAATCCCAGCACTTTGGGAGGCCAAGGTGGGTGGATCACAAGGTCAGGAGTTCGAGATCAGCCTGACCAACATGGTAAAACCCTGTCTCTACTGAGTGTTGGGGTTACAAGTGTCAGCCATTGTGTCTGGCCTCAAAGGACTTTTAACAGTTTACTGCTACCACTACTTGACTACCTACTATGTAATAGGCATTGTGTTTTCAAACACTAACTCATATAATCTTCCTAACACACTTTTGAAGTAGGTATTACTCTCTATAGTTTTTACAGAGCCAATAAATAGGAATGTAATAGAAATCTGAGATCTACTACTAATTACCACCAAACGTCAAACAAATGCTGTTAGCAACAGTGATAATTTTCAACAAAATTTGAGTTCTTTCTTCTTTAGTGAGCACCTCCCCACCTTTCAATGAATAGCTCTGTTTAAATACCTTGTACTTTTGTCTCAGCTCTTCTGTGTCTTCTTTTTCCACTTCTAGGACACGGCGCCGTTCGGTAGCATCTTCAGCATAATCAAGCTTGACAAAAATAGGTATGATTAGACTTAATTCCTAAAGTATCCCCAAGATTAGCTATGAAAAAGTTATTTGCACAACTACAGTATTATCTGAAAACCAAAAAAATTGTATTTTGCTCAGCTACTGCTTGCTTTACTGTCACCCCACAGAGAAAATCACATGCAAAATAGTTTGTTAATCCTTTCATGCTGGTAGTTTCCAAAAGGCACATTTGTTGAAAGTAGACTTCACTTCCATGTTAATTTTCTTTTCTTTCTTTCTTTTTTTTTTGAGATGGAGTTTCACTCTTGTTGCCCAGGCAACAAGATCTTGGCTCACTGCAACCTCCACCTCGCGAGTTCAAGTGATTCTCCTACCTCAGCCTCCCGAGTAGCTGGGATTACAGGTGCCCGCCACGATGCCCTGCTAATTTTTTTGTATTTTCAGTAAAGATGGGATTTCACCATGTTGTTCAGGCTGGTCTCAAACTCCTCACCTGTAGCTGGGATTACAGGCGTGAGCCACCGTGCCTGGAGACTCCTAATTCTTTGAAAATTAACATTGAGTTTGGGCACGGTGGCTCAGGCCTGTAATCCCAGCACTGTGGGAGGCCGAGGTGGGCGGATCACCTGAGGTTAGGAGTTCAAGACCAGCCTGACCAATATGATGAAACCCTGTTTCTACTAAAAATACAAAAATTAGCCGGGCGTGGTGTCATGCGCCTGTAATCCCAGCTACTCAGAAGGCCGAGACAGGAGAATCCCTTGAACCCGGGAGATGGAGGTTGCAGTGAGCCGAGACTGCGCCATTGCACTCCACCCTGGGCAACAAGAGCGAAACTCCATCTCAAAAAACAAAAAAAAAAAAAAAAAGAAGAAGAATTAGGAGTCAATGAAGAAGATATTTTAGGCAATGAAAAGTAGGTATTACAGATGGCAGCTGTACCCAATTCTATAGAAGGCAAAGCTTTTATCACAGCAACATTTTAAGAGCTGAGCAACACTGCCTGCTGAAGCAAGCACCAAGGTCTGGATCTAAGTCTGATATTGCCTTGCTGTATAACCCTCGGCAAATCACTTAACTTCTTTATGTACCAGTTAAAACAGGGGCACTGTTTATATTCTATTTGTCTCAAAAGTAGCACTAAATGAAAACGTAAAATACATTTTTTAGTTGTCCAAAGAAAAATATTAAAACTACATTTCATCTGATAAACATATTCTTGCACAGACATCTCAATTTGGAATTGGTATTATTTCAAAATTTCCCATAAAACTTATGAGTTAATGAGATCAATTTACCTCCATTTCCATGCGACCCATGCCCATGACATCATACTTGACAACGATTGGAATGGGATCTGTTCTCCCTGTAACAGGAACACATAATCAAGGTAAGGTGCAAAGCCAAGCCAACAGCTCATTTTACACATTGGGTTTTGGGTGGTTAGAGATCTTGCCTTGGAGTGCAGAGACCAGAAAGCTACAGTGAACCAAACACAAGCCATTCTCACAGCTTACACTCAAGACCTTCCTTTCCTAGTTTAAACCCAACTAACCATCTTGGCTGACCTTCCAGTTGGGATTAACTTCAAATTACTGTGGCAAAATTACATTAATAAGTAATGCAAAGCACTTTTAAGCAATGGCACCAGGAGGTTTAAATTTTAAAACTTTAAAAACTCCTTTTAAGATCCCCAAATAACTTCCCATCAAAAATCACTTTACTCTGTCACTGATACCCTCCTACACAACTTTTAACCTAGTTAAAAAAAAAAACAAAACAAAAAAAAACACACACAAAAAAAACAAAACTCAACTGGCATGGTTAAATAGAAAAAGTACATCTTCAAACATGATGCAGTAAAACTTTATAATTACAACTCAGTATGTTGAATTTGTTTTCAAAAGATGTTTTACAATTTTTTTTGATGTTCCTCATAGACAAGGAGATGCTTTACAACTTAATGGGGCTGTGAAAAGTTTAAATAAAAAGAAACAATTAGTTGCCCTTAGAGACAAAGAATAGTTTTCCTTTTAATCTGGTGCTCTAAAGTCCCATTTCCTAGAGTGGATTTAACACTGGCTACGAGGGTAACTGGTAAGCTGTGAAAAGGACTAGTTGCGAAGAAAATTGACTTTAAACTAATTGATCTATGCTGGATAATTTTTTAAAATATATATATATTTAATCCACTCATAACCAGCCAAACAAAGCAAAATGGGGCAGACAAGCACTTTACTACCACAGCTGTTTTACATCACAACTTGCGCTTTTTATTGTGATGTAAGCCCACTGAAAAGAGGACTTACCTTATCCGTTGTACACCTTTAGTGAAAAAACACAATGTTTACTTCCCTCATCATTTCACTCAGGCTGGTGTAAACAATTGGTTTTTTTGGTTGTGTTGTTGTTGTTATACACACATATATATAAATATATTATACCTTTGGGCTAAAAATGGAGTTTTCTTAGGCTAAATCTGAGGCATTACCCTCCCAATCCCCAAAAAAAACTTTTTAAAAAATAAATGCCATGATCATGACTGGTTTTGGTCCTGCAAAATAAAGAAGAAACCATGTTCAAAATGACCACAACCACTTGTATTCGGTGGCTCTATATTTGTGGAATTAATTTTTGCCTTTAAGATGGAATGAAAACAAATTCATAAGTTTAACTACTTATGTATCCTATTATTGTTTTAAACAATAAATAGGGAGAATTAGAATTATCACAGCAAAAACAAAAAAAAAAACCCAAACTGTTAAAGAACATCTCATGTCAGGAACAACAAAAAAAACTTCTAGAATACAGCCTTCTTTTAGATACAATTAAAAGACTGCCAGTAAAGCAAAATGAAAATGCATTACTACCTTATGCCCAATGGTATAATAAATAAGCAGTGACTGCAATCTTTAGCAAAAGGACCAAATTAAAGACAGGTTATAAAAATGACTTCCTAGGTGCAATATCACTTTCATAACGTCTCAATCAGGGATTTACTGGTAAAAATAAATGGTCCAATGAATGAATTAAAAAGAAATGTCAAAGCAATTTATTTTGGTATCTTTTTTGATCTGTCAGAATTTGTTTTGCAAGAATCAAGAAAGTTTTGGTACAAATTCATTACCTCTGTAAACCCCTGTTTATAAACTCTGCATTAGTACTTTTGCCTTCTAAGGCAGTCAAAGTTTGTTTTAATTTATTTATAAATTGCAGTAGCAAGTGCTAGTGCCCATTACATTGTGGGGAAATCAAGTTTTGACAGTATTAGAATTTAATGTTTTAACTGATTTTATTGGCAGTTCTAACACAAACAGATACATCCCTTCTTAACATTACCCTTTAATGAACAGGGATCAGACAAGTTGCATAAGGAAAGGAAAATGAAAAAGACCAAGCAGAAGGATGAAGGCTACAACAGAGAAAGTAAGCCTAACATATTGGTGCACTGATGACAAAAGGAGTAATTCAGTCTGAAAATAAAAAATTACCACTGCTAAGATTACCATCACCACAACAAGTCCAGGATCATAATGCTGTAAAAAAGAAACACCAATTGTTAGGCAGAAACCATTAGGGTAAGAAACAGGCCTTCTAGCAGGCAGACAGGATGGGGTAAAGTAACAGTTGGGCTTTGTCCCTCCCCCAATCTCAGCCAGGGACAGAGGAAGGACATTTTGTGCTACAGCAACTGTTTTCATACTGGTCAGACCAAGGTGTGAGATTTTTACTGCTACTTGAGAACATGAACAACACCCTCTTCAACAAGGCAGGAGGTAGGGTATCAGTTTCAAGTAAGAGAACTAGCTCTAGCTTCCAATCTTTCATTTAACTATTCATTCTGGTAAATTAGTATTCAGGACCCAAGGTAGGACTTTTAAAAGAAATTACATCTAACACTCTATCAGATCAACTAACTGGACAGTAATCAAGTCATTTACTTCACCAAAAGAACTCTAGGAGGCTTAGAGTATGGATGAGATGTCCTCAAGACTTCTCTAGAAATATATATATAAAACAATTAAGAGGTCTAGAAAATAATCTTAGATCTTCAGTGCTTAGAGAACTTTGTGCATTTGAATTCTGTTATGAATGAATACAACTCTTTAAGTGGCTCTCCTCAGAACTTTGCTTCCTGTTAACCAAGACTTCCCAGGCTGGCCAATATCTTTCTTTCAGCACACAACAAAACCAATCTTTGAAGGAGAGCTCTAGACAAACTGACATCAAAAGAACTGTCACATTTAAAATTACTCCACTCAGAGTTAACTCACAGAAAATAAACAGTATGACTTTCAAAGCTATCTTGAAGGTGACATTATTGCCTGGGCCAAGTAGTAATTTCTTAACATTATTAAAGAGGCTACAGACCAAGGAAAAATCCCAGTGGGAAAAGACACCAAACACTACATACAGGAAGACGCTGCAGCATTAAAAAACAAAACAAAACACCCCCTCAGTTTATTCAGTTGCTATCAATGATAAATCCTAAAGAACATCACTAAGAATACCTGAATACCAATTTGTAGTGATGACCTCAAAAGGTAGGTAGCAACTGAGTGTCTGCTAATATGTATTAGCTAGAAAACTTTTTTTTTTTTTTTCCCGAGATGGCGTTTCGCTCTTGTTGCCCAGGCTGGAGTGCAATGGTGTGATCTCGGCTCACTACAACCTCCACCTCCTGGGTTCAAGCGATTCTCCTGCCTCAGCCTCCCAAGTAGCTGGGACTACAGGCATGCACCACCATGCCTGGCTAATTTTGTATTTTTAGTAAAGACGGGGCTTCTCCATGTTGGTCAGGCCGGTCTCAAATTCCTGACCTCAGGTAATCCGCCCATCTCAGCCTCCCAAAGTGCTGGGATTACAGGCGAGAGCCACCTCGCCTGGCCTCAACTTCTTTTAAAAATAAAATCCAGGTTCCCTACTTCTTGGTTTCTTTTAAAATACAGGAAATATTATTTAAAATATATTAAATTAGTGAGAACATTTTTGTTGCTTGTTTCACTCCAAAGGAAGCAACTTAAACCAGAACACGAAATAATCTCCTTAAAAGAAACTGTCTTCCTCAGGAAAAGATCTATAGACACTTACTGTACTTTGGCCAACTGAGGAAGGGAAAGGAAACACATGCAAAATCAAGAATGTGCCAATATCAATGTATTAATCTGATGGAAAACAACTGATATTCATATTTTCTAAATCAAAACCTTAAAAAATGTTTCATAACCGGAATTACATATTTATTTTCTAGAGACAGTGGCGCTCAGGCTGGAGTACCTCGATCAGCTCACTGTAATCTCCACCTTTCAGGCTCAAGTGATCCTCTTGCCTCAGCCTCCCAAAGCTCTGGGATTACAGGTGTGAGCTGCACATCAGCCTATTGTCTATTTTAAAAGGTAGGTTTACTTATGCAATAATAGAAATTCCTAAATGCTCTCATATATATGCAGGTCTTGCTAAAATGTGAAGGCATTATGACATAACTAAAGAGGGAATACAAATACAAAAACCCATTGATTATCATAGCCACCCTGTTATTGAGAACAACCCCTCAGGAATCAGTTTTGATTTTAAAATGGTTAAGGCTACACCAATCTATAAAACTGTCCCAAAGACTTACACTACAGAGAAATAACTCATTTAAAAAAATTTTTTTATTTTTATTTATTTATTTTTGAGAGGTAGTCTTGCTGTGTCGCCCAGGCTGGAGTGCAGTGGTACCATCTGGGCTCACTGCAAGCTCCGCCTCCCGGGTTCACGCCATCTCCTGCCTCAGCCTCCCGAGTAGCTGGGACTACAGGAATCCGCCACCACGCCCGGCTAATTTTTTGTATTTTTAGTAGAGACGGGGTTTCACCGTGTTAGCCAGCATGGTCTCTATCTCCTGACCTCGTGATCCACCCGCCTCGGCCTCCCACAGTGCTGGGATTACAGGTGTGAGCCACCGCATCTGGACTGGAAACACTTTTTTTTTTTTGAAATGGAGTGTCGCCTCTGTCACCCAGGCTGGAGTGCAGTGGTGCGATCTTGGCTCACTGCAACCTCCGCCTCCCAGGTTTAAGCAATTGTCCTGCCTCAGCCTCCTGAGTAGCTGGGACTACAGGTGCGCCATCACGCCCAGCTAATTATTTTGTGTTTTTAGTAGAGACGGGGTTTCACCAGGTTGGCCGGGATGGTCTCGATCTCTTTACCTCATGATCTGCCCACTTCAGCCTCCCAAAGTGCTGGGATTATAGGCGTGAGCCACTGTGCCCGGCCCAGGGAAACACTATTTTTAAAGAGACAAACTCTAGGAATAGAACAACTGGGAAGAACATATTAAAGGACAACCATAATCTAGTAATCAGCCATACTTCAGAAAACAGAAGACATATGATTTCCCTGCAGAAATAAATTAGAAAGGAAGAAGCTTCTACAGTGATTAAAACACTGGTTGAATTGTCAACAGATGTTAAGAATACCACAATGTAAGATGTAAGAACACCACAATGTATCTCTGCTGCTTTTCCCCTTAGAGATTCAACACAAATATTTACAACAAATATTGAGTTTTGGCCAGGCACAGTGGCTCACGCCTGTAATCCCAGCACTGTGGGAGGCTGAGGCGGGCAGATCACTTGAGGTCAGGAGTTCGAGACGAGCTTGGCCAACATGGTGAAACCCCATCTCTACTAAAAACACAAAAATTAGCCAGGCGTGGTGACGGGCACTTGTAATCCCAGCTACTCAGGAGGCTGAGGCAGGAGAATCACTTGAACCCAGGAGGCAGAGGTTGCAGTTAGCCGAGACTGCACCACTGCACTCCAGCCTGGGCAACACAACGACACTCTGTCCCCCCAAAAAACAAAACAAAAGCCCAGGCACGGTGGCTCTGCCTTGTAATCCCAGCACTTTGGGGAGGCCAAGGCAGGTAGATCACCTGAGGTCAGGAGTTCAAGACCAGCCTGACCAACATGGTGAAACCCTGTCTCTACTAAAAATACAAAATTAGCCAAGCGTGGTGGTGCATGCCTATAATCCCAGCTACTCGGGAGGCTGAAGCAGGAGAATTGCTTGAACCGGGAGGCGGAGGTTGCAGTAAGCTGAGATCGCACCATTGCACTCCAGTCTGGGCAACAAGAGTGAAACTCTGTCTCAAAGAGACAAAAAAAAAAAAAAAAAAA
>NW_016806409.1:547024-548765 GCF_001698545.2 Rhinopithecus bieti
ACTAGCCGGGCGAGGTGGCGGGCGCCTGTAGTCCCAGCTACTCCGGAGGCTGAGGCAGGAGAATGGCGTGAACCCGGGAGGCGGAGCTTGCAGTGAGCTGAGATCTGGCCACTGCACTCCAGCCTGGGCGGCAGAGCGAGACTCCGTCTCAAAAAAAACCAAACAAACAAACAAACAAACAAACAAAAAAATTACGCAGGTGATTCTTTGATTTGCAGAAGTATTCAAAATAGGATTCAAGTCATGTTAATGGACTTAATTATCATTCCATTTATTGAAACAGTGATCATATGAAACTTTCAGAAACACTGAATAAAACATGGTACATTTATTTCCAAACCAAAGCTTAATTTTTGCAAATTTCTCCTGAAAATGACAGTCTTCAAGTGGCATAGAAACAATTACTTTCAGCATCATTCAGATATTTTTCTAAGCAACTCTAACATATGATAGATGCTAACTCTCAGAAAACATTGACTGAAAACACTGAGCACAATACTTATGCATCATTCAGATATTTTTCTAAGCAACTCTAACATATGATAGATGCTAACTCTCAGAAAACATTAACTGAAAACACTGAGCACAATACTTATTCCCTAGAGAGTTTTTAAGGTTTAAAAGAAAGAAAACTTTCTACCCAAAATAGAGTTCAAATTACCCAGTACTACAAAACCAACTATATTCTTGCCATGGCCTTTTAATGACCTATACAACAACCACATTAATTTGATTTTCTGTCTTTTTTTTTTTTTTTTTTGAAACAGGGTCTCGCCGTCGCCCAGGCTGGAGTGCAGTGGCATAATCATGGCTCACTGCAGCCTCAACTTCCTGGGCTCAAGTGATCCTCCCATCTCAGCTTCCTAAGAAGCTGGGACTACAGGTGCATATATGTGATGACATGTGGCTAATTTTTGTTATTTTTTGTAGAGACGGGATTTCGCCATGTTGCCCGCCCAGCTTGTTCTGAGCTCAAGCAATCTGCCCACTTTGGTGGGATTACAGACATGAGCTACAGTGCCTGGCCAATTTGATTTTCAAATACAGATGTTTTCTTTTTTTTTTTTTTTTTGAGACGGAGTCTCGCTCTGTCCCCCAGGCTGGAGTACAGTGGCGCGATCTCGGCTCACTGCAAGCTCTGTCTCCTGGGTTTGTGCCATTCTCCTGCCTCAGCCTCCCGAGTAGCTGGGACTACAGGCGCCCGCCACCACGCCCGGCTAATTTTTTGCATTTTTAGTAGAGACGGGGTTTCACTGTGGTCTCGATCTCCTGACCTCATGATCTGCCCGCCTCGGCCTCCCAAAGTGCTGGGATTACAGGCGTGAGCCACCGTGCCCGGCCCAAATACAGATGTTTTCTAAGGCACAAAAGTTTAATTATGACCTAAACGAATTTCCATCTGATACTGTCCATCTAGGATAAAATAGTTCAATTTTAATCATATAACTAAATATAATAATAAACAGGAACAAAGGTGGGGCAAAAGGCTTTAGTGAAAGTGTTGTTAAATCAGAATGTTAGGCCTGGAAAGGATATCTCATCCAGGGATAATGACATCCTCAAGTCCTTAGAAGAGAAAATAGAGAATTCATGAGTTACTTTCAATCAAAAAAAAAAAAAAAAAAAAAAAAAAAAAAAAAAAGAAAATCATACTTTTACCTGAGATAACAATTGTTTTAACTAAAATTATGTTGACTCACTGAAGATTGTCTCAAGCTCATCACCATGCTAAGATCAATTT
>NW_016806409.1:549148-627702 GCF_001698545.2 Rhinopithecus bieti
AGCCTCCCGAGTAGCTGGGACTACAGGCGCCCGCCACCTTGCCCGGCTAGTTTTTTGTATTTTTTAGTAGAGACGGGGTTTCACGGTGTTAGCCAGGATGGTCTCGATCTCCTGACCTCGTGATCCACCCGTCTCGGCCTCCCAAAGTGCTGGGATTACAGGCTTGAGCCACTGCGCCCGGCCAAAAATACAAACTTTTATAATGAAATATTTGAGTTTTACATTACTGGTCATTAGAGGCTTAAGGCTTGTTCAATTTCATTTTTTGTTATCACTCAGGAGTCAAGAAGGAGGCATCAAATGTTTAACAAAAAAATACTAAAGAACTTACATTCATATATCGACAAACTTTTAAAAAACTGAATTGAAAAGTTGCCATAACCAGTTTCAGTGAAGGAAAATCTCAAGTCAGCCCTCATAATAATGATGTTTTCCAGGAAATTAGGTTTAGGGTAAGTGGCCTATTAGAAATTCTGAAAACGTTTTTCCTCTTTTTAAAAAACAGGTCAAAGTAAAAGTAATTGCTTTCTTCGAGTACCTAGTACACTCCTATATACATGTAGGTAGACCAAAAATTACCAGTGGGCTCTAATCTATGTATTTCTTTTTCTTTTCTTTTTTTTTCCTAAGACGGAGTTTCACTCTTGTTGCCTACGCTGGAGTGCGATGGGGTGATCTCGGTTCACCGCAACGTTTGCTTCCTAGGTTCGAGCGATTCTCCTGCCTCAAGCCTCCTGAGTAGCTGGGATTACAGCTGCCTACCACCATGCCTGGCTAATTTTTTGTATTTTTAGTAGAGACAGGGTTTCACCATTTTGGCCAGGCTGGTCTCAAACTCCTGACTTCAGGTGATCCACCCACCTCATACTCCCGAAGTGCTGGGATTACATGCGTGAGCCACTGTACCCAGCCTAGAATTCCAAAAGAAAAAATATACTTGTAAAGAGTGGCAACTTGAAACTCGAGGGATCTGAATTACAGTTCTGTCGTTAATTGGGCATGTGACCTATTATTAGCTGTTAATTTCTTTTTATTTTTAGAGACAGAATCTCACCCTGTTGCCCAGGTAGGATGGAGTGCAGTGAAGTCATCATAGCTTACTGTTTTAACACTGAACTCCTGGGCTCAAGTGATCCTCCCACCTCAGCCTTCTAAGTAGCTAGGACTACAGGCACTCACCACCACGTGTGGCTAATTAAAAAAAAAAAAAAATGTAGAGACAGTGTCTCACAATGTTGCCCAGGCTGGTTTCAAACTCGTAACCTCGAGTTATCCTTCTGCCTCAACCTCACAAAGTGCTGGAATTACAGGTGTGAGTCACCATGCCACCTATATTAGTTTTGTGATCTAAAAATAAAGGAGTTAGACAAGTCTATAAGGTTCCCTTCACAATTCTGAAGTTTGAAGAGTGGAAAATATTTGAGTAGAAAATATCTGGGGGAATTATGTAGATAGTGGTCAGTCTTGTGATATTATTTAATAAGCCAATAATCAAATGCCTTCTTAAACTTACTTTTGTTTTTCCATAGCTACACTGAAAATTTTACTATTCCAGGACCACTCTATTACCCCAAAAAACTTTCCAGTCTCATTTAAACTTTCCACTGTAACTCCTCCATCTTTTTTTTTTTTTTTCCTTAAAGACTGAGTCTCACTCTGTCAGCCAGGCTGATGCACAGTGTCACAATCTCGGCTCACTGCAACCTCCGCCTCCCAGGTTCAAGTGACTCTCCTGCCTCAGTCTCCTGAGTAGCTGGGATTACAGGCATGCATCACCATGTCCAGCTAATTTCTTTGTGTTTTAGTATAGACAAGGTTTCACCATATTGGCCAAGCTGGTCTCGAACTCCTGACCTCAAGTGATCTGCCCATCTTGGCCTCCCAAAGTGTTGGGATTACAGGTGTGATCCACCGCGCCTGGCCTCCATTTCATGTTTAATAATATATATATATATATATATATTTTGAGACAAAGTCTCACTCTGTTGCCCAAGCTGGAGTACAGTGGCACACGCTCGGCTCACTGCAACCTCTACCTCCTGGATTTAAGTAATTCTCCTGCCTCAGCCTCCTGAGTAGCTGGGACTACAGGCAATTGCCACCATGCCTGGCTAATTTTTGTATTTTTAGTCGAGATGGGGTTTCACTATATTGGCCAGGCTGGTCTTGAATTCCTGACTTCGTGATCTGCCCGCCTTAGCCTCCCAAAGTGCTGGGATTACAGGTGTGAGCCACCGCGCCCAGCCGATAAACTTCTTTCTATATTTTTCTAGGCAATCTCTAAAAAAAGACTGGGCTGCAAATCTTAGCTCTCTAATAAGAGATAATATCTAAACACTTGTGTGATTTTGGCAACCAAAGCCTGAGCCTCTACACCCTCCCCTGCAAAATGAAAATATTAACTCCACCATTTCTTTTTTTTTTTCCCCCCAAACAGACAGGTTCTAGCTCTATGGCTCAGGCTGGAGGTTAGAGTTCAGTCACACAATCAAGCTCACTTGCAGCCTCAAACTCCTGGGCTCAAGCAATCCTCCTGTCTTAACCCCCCAAGTAGCTAGGACTACAGGCATAAGCCATCACACCACATCCAACCCTATCCCCCTTTTTAGGACTGGCATACAGACCAAAAGAGACAACAAATGGAAGATATTTGGTAAACTTTAAATCACTACACAAAATGCTCAAGGATTCAGAAAATAGAGAAATTAGTCTTCCTTTTATTTCCAAATTTGACATTTTGGGAGTGTTTGTGAGACAGGGTCTCACTCACTCTGTTGCCCCGGTCGGAGTACAGTGGCGTGATCGCAGCTCACTGCAACTTCAGTCTCCCGAGTTCAAGCGATTCTCCTGTCTCAGCCTCCTGAGTAGCTGGGATTACAGGTGCCCACCACCATGCCCAGCTAATTTAAATTTGGCATTTTTGAAAGTAAATACCTTAAAATGAAAGATACTCTAAAACAGAATCTGTGATAATTTCCAAATGTTTTACATATAATTTGATGATAATGAAACAATCCCATTTACAGATGGAGAAAATTATTATCTACGATCAATAATCAAAGTATTACAGGCTGGGTATGGTGGCTCGCGCCTATAATCCCAGCACTTTGGGAGGCTGAGGCAGGATGATAGCTTGAGCCCTGGAGTTCCAGACCAATCTAGGCAACATAGGGAGACCCTTGTCTCTACAGAAAAAAATTTTTAAGCTGGCCAGGCATGGTGGCAAAGGCATATATTCCCAGCTACACAGGATGCTGAGGTGGGAGGATCACATGAGCCAAAAAAAAAAAAAAAAAAGAAGAAAAAGAAAGAAACCACTATCACTATATACCCTTTTGCCCACTTAAGAAGCTTCCTGGACACTCCACTCTCTTGCCTCTCTTGCCTAAGTATCCTACTAACCCAATGTCATTTTAATAAGGCAAACTAACCTAGGTCCAAAAGTCTATAAATAATAAGGTGGGAAACAATGTAAATCCGGCTAAGGCTAAGACTATAAAAAAAAATAAAAAAAATAAAAAAAAACCCAGCACTATACTACTTCAGTATAACCAATACATTTTGGATAAATTAAAAAAAAAGAAAAAAAAGAAAACTGTCCACCCTACTTACTATAATGAAGGTAATTTTCTTAGAAGTCTGTTATTCATATGGTCCAAAAGAATGTTTTTCTAGCCCTGGTCCATTCTATTTGCATTAAAAAAACGAGGCAAGGGGATATTTAAAATATCATTCCTTGGGCCAGGCATGGTGGCTCACGCTTGTAATCCCAGCACTTTGGGAGGCTGAGGCGGATGGATGACCTGAGGTCAGGAGTTCGAGACCAGCCTGGCCACCATGGTGAAACCCTGTCTCTACCAAAAAATACAAAAATTAGCCAGGCATGGTGGCACATGCTTGTAATCCCAGCTACTCGGGAGGCTGAGGCAGGAGAATCGCTTGAACTTGGGAGGTGGAGGTTGCAGTGAGCCGAGATCGCACCATTGCACTCCAGCCTGGGCAACAAGAGCGAAACTCTGTCTCCAAAAAATAAATAAATAAAATATCATTTCCTGAACCCTACCTCAGACCTGCTGATACATGCTGGTCAGAATCGACATTAAATTTTTTGTTTGGTGGCCGGGCGCGGTGGCTCAAGCCTGTAATCCCAGCACTTCGGGAGGCCGAGACGGGCGGATCACGAGGTCAGGAGATCAAGACCATCCTGGCTAACATGGTGAAACCCCGTCTCTACTAAAAAATACAAAAAACTAAGCCGGGTGAGGTGGCGGGCGCCTGTAGTCCCAGCTACTTCGGAGGCTGAGGCAGGAGAATGGCATAAACCCGGGAGGCGGAGCTTGCAGTGAGCTGAGATCCGGCCACGTCCCCCCAGCCCGGGCGACAGAGCAAGACCCCGTCCCAAAAAAAATAAAAAAAAATTTTTTTTTGTTTGTTTTCTTTTTCAGTAGAGACAAACTCTTGCTATGTGGCCCAGGCTGGTCTTAACTCTGAACTCAAGCGATCCTCCTACCTCAGTCTCCCAAAGTGCTGGGGTTACAGGCATAAGCCCCTGCACCCAGCCTCAGAATCTACTTTTTTTTTTTCCCCCGAGACGGAGCTTTGCTCTTGTTGCCCAGGCTAGAGTGCAATGGCGCGATCTTGGCTCACTGCAACCTCTGCCTCCCAGGTTGAAGCAGTTCTCCTGCCTCAGCCTCCCAAGTAGCTGGGATTACAGGCATGCAGCACCACCTCCGGCTAATTTTGTATTTTTAGTAGAGACGAGGTTTCTCCATGTTGAGGCTGGTCTGGAACTCCTGACCTCAGGTGATCTGCCCGCCTCGGCCTCCCAAAGTGCTGGGATTACAGGTGTGAGCCACCGTGCCTGGCCTGAATCTACATTTTTAACAAGAACCCAAGGTGATTCTGCTGAAAGCCATAAGACTAATAATGGAAAAAGCACTGGGGTAGAAGTTAGAAGACTTATGCAGTAAAGGTAGCTCCTATCCTTAGCAGTTTCACCTCAGATAAACATTTAAATTTCTCAATCTTTTAAGTGGCATTATGTCTCATTCTATACACTGGAGAGAAAAATGAGAAATATATAGGTATATAAAACATATATGCCATATTTAATTCCTGACACCCCCAAATCTTGTAAAAATATGGCTATGTGGAGGGTATAGCAACATCACAGTGATTACTGGTTGCAGAGCTAGAATTGAACCCAGGTGAAATTTCAGATGAGCTCAAAAAGTAGTAACCTGCGGTTCAAATACAGCCTGGTATATGTTTTGTTTAATTTCATTATTTTAGACTTCAAGCCAACATTTATCAATTAGAACATTTCACAGAAAAGAAATCTGAATTTCTGGCTTCTTTTAACAATTTCAGAAGATCCAGCAACACTGAGATTATAATCTTAGGTGGCAACAACCAGCTTCTCTAAACACAGCAAAACTCAAACCACTTGCTATTGTCTCACACTCACTCAATTTCAACTACGTATGCTATCATCAGGCCCCAACTCCTACTTCAGGTTTACATTCTTTGCTCCCTCCTTTTGAACCAAATGGGAATTACAAGAAAACCAAGTGGGAGTTCTAGCTACTGGTTTGGGAAGATTTAGTGAGAAAGGAAAAACTGGATTTAAAACTAATAAACTACATTTGAAAAGATATTATACTACATGAAAAGATATTACACTTTGTTTTCTTTTCCAAGTGTTTAAGTGCCATTGCTTTGAATTTAGGCGGTAAATTTTAAATGAATTTTTGAGATATTTTAATAAAATGTTTATTATAAAACACTTTTTACTTTATCTTATCATTTTCAGATTTCATTCCACTTTAAAATACCAATGCTTCTCGTGGAAGAATAAAGAGATTCCACTAACTCACAGACACCTGTACTCCATGTATCCATCAGTAAGCACAGATGCACAGATAGAAAATAGTTGCTTGCTTTATTCTCACAATCTGAGACTTTTCACATTATTTTTAAAATTTTGAAATTATAAGTTAAATTGCTCAATTCCCTATTAGGCCTCCACTGTACCTTTAACTTCACAATTACTACAGTCATTATACTGTATTAAATTTGTTATATTATTTGTTTCCCTATTAGAAATAAAGCTCTGGAGGGCAGAGGTTCTATCTTATTCACTCTTACTTAGTGCAGATCTGGCACATTCCTTTTCTTTCTTTTCTGGAGACAGTGTCTCGCTCTGTTGCCCAGACGGCTCACTGTAACCTCCGCCTCCTGAGTTCAAGCTATTCTCATGCCTCAGTCTTCCAAGTAGCTGGGATTACAGGTGCACACGTGCGCCAACATGCCTGGCTAATTTTTATATATTTTGGTAGAGAGGGTTTCGCCTTGTTGGCCAGGCTGGTCTTGAACTGGCCTCAAGTGATCCACCTGCCTCGGCCTCCCAAAGAGCTGGGATTACAGTTGTGAGCCACCACACCCAACCCGGATCTGGCACATTTTAAGCATGCAATAAACATATGCAGAATACAAAACAAGAAAAGCAACAATAGAGAATACATAAATGCACAGTAATTACTATCCTTTAGGAATTTACAGTCTACTGAATTAGGTAAAAGAGACACATCAACAAAAATTATACAAGATTGAATATTTAAAATGCCACAGGAAAGAAACAGAAAGTACAAGAAATCAGGGAGGAAATTATAGTATGAGACATAAGTTAGAGTATTTTCTTTTTCCCTGGACACCAATTTCCATCCCTAAATATCTGGCAAAAGTTCTTACCACTCAACTTTAGCCTTAAGTTTCTAGTGAATTTATGCTCATCATGAAGAATATATATGACCACTTCAAGTGCCCTACCAGAATATATTACATTCAGAATTATTTCTACTTTTTCTGGCCTGAATAACTACTGTATATTTCAATTCAGTGGCACTGGTATTTCTCACCACCATCATATCTCTCCAGGATAGACAAATAAGCTAGCACCTACAGTTTAGGTACATTACAGCATATTGGTTAAAAGCATAGGTTTTGGCACCATGATTCTACCATTTATTTGCCTGAAGATCTTGGGCGTGGTAGCTCACGCCTGTAATCCCAGCACTTTGGGAGGCCAAGGCGGGCAGAGGTCAGGAGTTCGAGACCAATCTGGCCAACACAGTGAAACTCCGTCTCTAATACAAATACAGAAAAATTAGCTGGGTATGGTGGCGTGCACCTATAATCTCAGCTATTTGGGAGGCTGAGGCAGGGGAATTGCTTGAATCAGCAAGGTGGAGGTTGCAGTGAGCCAAGATTGCACCACTGCACTCCAGCCTGGGTGACAGAGCAACACTCCATCTCAAAAAGAAAAAAAAGATCTTGGGCAAAGTATTGCTCAGAATGTCAATTTTCTCACCTGTAAAATGGGAATATCTACCTCGAAGAGGACTGAAGTTAGAAAATCCATATCTAAGCACTCAGTAAACAATAAATGATGGCTATTATAAAGGATTAACACTAAATCTAGTGAACAGGGGCTTGTTAGTCAAACATATGCATAAACTGACTATATATTGTCTTCATAGTTGACTTGTTTTATCAGCCTTCATAGTTATACCTTCCTTTCAATTTCCACTGCTATTACTCTTTCAAGTCCTTACCTATATTCATACCCAGACAACTTTCTAAATGGTTTTCCATCTCCATCCTCAGACATACTTTGACCAGACTATTATTTCATTTCCACCACCAATGCCTGGCTGGGGTAATGAAAAGAGATTTAGATGGCAAATCAAAGAATTTGGGTTTGGGTTTCAGCCCTATCATTAAAACATTTTGGAACCCTAAAAATAAATTTCTCAACTGTATAATGCGTTTTAACTTATCTTCAATTTTTTTTTTTTTTTTTTTTTTTGAGATAGGGTCTCACTTTGCACTCGGGCTGGAGTGCAGTGGCATGATCTCAGCTCACTGCAACCTTGACCTTCTGGGCTCAAGTGATCCTCCCACCCCAGTCCTCCAGGTAGCTGGGACTACAGGCGCACACCATCACATCCAGCTAATTTTTTTTTTTGTATTTTAAGACAGGGTTTTGCCATGTTGCCCAGGCTGGTCCTGAACTCCTGAGCTCAAGCATCCACCCACATTGGCCTCCTAAAGTGCAAGGATTACAGGCGTGAGCCAACACACCCGGCCTTCAGTATCTCTTCTTGCTATAAGTCTATACCTCTGCCCTGATCAAAGTGCCTTTGGCTTACAAAATACAATTCCAGATTGGAGGAGCACTAAAGCCTTCCACATTCAGTGTGGCATGACCTTTGGAGGCAGAAGAACTGACATCTGAATCCTGATTCCATAGTTTACTGGTTGCTCATCCTTGGGCAACATACTAGGGACTCTCTTTTTTTTTTTTTTTTTTTTTTTTTTTTTTTTGAGTGGAGGTCCGCTCTGTGCGCCCAGGCTGAGTGCAGTGGCCGGATCTTCAGCTCACTGAAGCTCCGCCTCCCGGGTTTACGCCATTCTCCTGTCTCAGCCTCCCGAGTAGCTGGACTACAGGCGCCACCCACCTCGCCGTGTATTTTTTAGTAGAGACGGAGTTTCACCATATTAGCCAGGATGGTCTCGATCTCCTGACCTCGTGATCCGCCCGTCTCGGCCTCCCAAAGTGCTGGGATTACAGGCTTGAGCCACCGCGCCCGGCCCCATACTAGACTTCTCTAAGACTCAGTTTCTTCCACAAAATGGGAACAACAGTAATTCTCTCAGGGGCTTATTGTAAGATTTAAATGAGTTATTATTCAGTGATTAGCGTATATGAGATTTATATGCTAAGCATATGAGATTTGTGCCCATACTAATATTTCCCATTTCTCCCTTCTAGTTATAGGTCTGTGTGTGTGTGTGTGTGTGTGTGTGTGTGTGTGTGTGTGTGTTGAGACATGCCCTCACTCTGTCATCCAGGCTGGAGTACACTGGCAACAACATGGCTCCCTGCAGCCTCAACTTCATGGCCTCAAGTGATTCCCCCACCTAAACTGTCAAGTAGCTGGGACTAAGGGTGCACATCACCATGCCACGCTAATTTTTTTTTCTTGGTAGAGACGAGGTCTCACTATGTTGCCCAGGCTGGTCTCAAACTCCTGAGTTCAAGAGATGTTTCCACTTCGGCCTCCCGAAGTGTTGGGGATTATAGGCCATCATGCCTAGCCTAGTTTGACTAAGCCTAGATTGAGCCATCGTGCCCAGCCTAGTTACAGTTTTTAAACTGTTCTTGGAGACCTAGAACTCTGCTTCAATCAAAACAACTGGTGGGTTCCCCCCTCTTTCATATACTGAAGTTTAACATTAAAAAAAAAATTGAGGTGGTTTCTTCTGTTAAAAAATGCATAAAATCCACTACACCATGGACACAATCTGCTCCACTAGCCATGCCTACTCTTTGTCAACTGCAATTACCTTGTATACATCAGTATCTCCTGTCTTTGGTAATATCTATTCCTCCCTCCTCAGGACTTCTTAGTGAAGTCACCCCTAGTTATTGTTGTTTTGAACCCTTATGGTATTTTATTATTATTTAGAGAAAAGGTCTTGCTCTGTTGCCCAGGTTGGAGTGCAGTGGCACAATCATAGCTCACTGTAACCTTCAAATCCTAGAGTCAAGCAATCCTCCCACCTCAGCCTCCCAGACAGCTAGGAATGTAAGTGTGCATTACCTTGCCTAATTTTTAGAACGGGTCTAGTTGCCCAGGCCGGACTTAAAGTCCCAGGCTTAACTGATCCTTCTGCCTTAACCTTTTGAGTAGCTAGGACTACAGGCACATGCCACTGGAACTGCAACTTCTTTTCTGATTGTTATTTTGTCATGACTTAACTCACATTTAAGGTCTTTTCATTTATCCTTTAAATGTGATGATCTCCGTACTGAAAAACAAGTAGTCCCTTTCTATTCTATTTCTATCTTACTTTCCCTTTCATGTTTTCCTTTAAAAGAAGGAAACAATGCCCAATATTTATCATGTGCCAAATACTGATCTAGAGTGTGGATGTTTTGCACCGTCTCATTTAATGAAATAGATATTAGCATGTTCATTTTATTTATTTATTTTTTTTGAGATGAAGTTTCATTCTTGTTGCCCTGGCTGTAGTGTAATGGTGCGATCTTGGCTCACCGCAACCTCTGCCTCCTGGTTCAAGTAATTCGCCAGCCTCAGCCTCCAGAGTAGCTGGGATTACAGGCATGCACCAACACACGCGGCTATATTTTGAATTTTTAGTAGAGACGGGGTTTCTCTGTGTTGGTCAGGCTGGTCTCGAACTCCCGAACTCAGGTGATCTGCCCGCCTCAGCCTCTGACAGTGCTGGGATTACAGGCAAGTTCACCATTCTCATTCAGTCTCCTCTCCTGCGATCCCTTTCATCTTTATATTTATTTTAATTTTTGTAGAGACAGGGTCTCGCTATGTTCCCTAGGCTAGTCTTGAACTCCTGGCCTCAAGCAATCCTCCTGTTTTGGTCTCCCACAGTGCTGGGGCTGCAGGGGTGAGCCACCACGTCTGGTCCTTTCCGTTTCTGTTTTATCCCTAAAACCTAACCTCTTACTGTAGACTGCCAATTCTGACGAATCTTGTTTATTATCTGGGCCTCTTCTCTATATTTATTCCATTAAAAAGGTCAAAGGCTCTACTGAAGGGGTGGCCTGCCCCTCCACACCTGTGGGTGCTTCTCGTTAGGTGGAACGAGAGACTTGAGAAAAGAAATGAGACACAGAGACAAAGTATAGAGAAAGAAAAAGTGGGCCCAGGGGACCAGCGCTCAGCATACAGAGGACCCACGCCCACACTGGTCTCTGAGTTCCCTTAGTATTTATTGATAATTATCTTTACCATCTTAGAAAAAGGGAAGTGACAGGATTATAGGATCATCTTAAGGAGAAGGTTAGCAGTAAGACATATGAATAAAGATCTCTGTGACATGAATAAGTTTAAGGAAAAGTGCTGTGTCTTGATATCCATATGCAAACACCTTCATAAACCTTTTTAGTGCATAAACAGCAGCACTGCTAGCAAGTCCCACCTTTCGCCCTAAGGCGGATTGTCTCCTTTCTCAGTAAATAGAAAGTACAATCCGCTTTTACACCAAGATGTTCCATTGTCCAGGGACAGGCAGGAGACAGATGCTTTTCTCTATCTCAACCGCCAACAACCGCCAAGAGGCCTTCTTTCCTCTTGTACTGGTCCTCCTCGGGGGACGATCAGGTCTTTCCCATCCCACGAGGCCATATTTCAGCTTTCCTAGGCAGAGGTCCCTGCAACCTTTGGCAGTGTACGTGTCCCTGGGTACTTGAGATTAAGAGAAGGGTGATGACTTTTAACCAGCAAGTTGCCTTCAGGCACTTGTTTAACAAAGCACACCCTGCACAGCCCAAAATCCTTTAAACCTTGAGTTACCACAGCACATGTCTCTTGCAAGGACAAGGTGGGGGTAGGGTCACAGATTAACAGCATCTCAAATACAGAACAAAATGGAGCCTCTTATGTCTACTTCTTTCTATATAGACACAGTAACAGTCTGATCTTTCTTTTCCCCACATCTACAGGCTCTATATTTTATTTTACTAAATGTGGATCGTGAATAACTAAAATTATGGTTGCCTTTGGCAACTGTATAAAGACTCTAGGACCCGCCGGGCGCGGTGGCTCACGCCTGTAATCCCAGCACTTTGGGGGGCTGAGGCGGGCGGATCACAAGGTCAGGAGATTGAGACCATCCTGGCTAACATGGTGAAACCCCATCTCTACCAAAAATACAAAAAATTAGCCGGGCACGGTGGTGGGCACCTGTGGTCCTAGCTACTCGGGAGGCTGAGGCAGGAGAATGGCGTGGTCCCGGGAGGCGGAGCTTGCAGTGCTCCAGCCTGGGTGACAAAGCAAGACTCCGTCTCAAAAAAAAAAAAGACTCCAGGTCTCATTTAATTATCAGGAAACAGAGATTATAGCTACATGCTTCTTCAAATACACCAGCTCTGTTTATAACTAAGCCTTCCTGACAATCCATACCTTGATTTGTGATTTGGGGGAGCTAAATGTTTGCTATCCCCCCACCAACCTATTCCCATTTTCAGTATCAGCTTTTCCTAAGAAGGGAAAAGGTATAAATATTGATTTCAAAGTCAGGCTTATAGTTGAATGGCAGACACTTAGTAGCTGTATCATCTTTCCAAAACTTTCAATTTACAAAATGAGTGGCCGGGTGTGGTGGCTCACGGCTGTAATCCTAGCACTGCAGGAGGCTGTGGCGGGCAGATCACCTGAGTTCGGGAGTTCGAGACCAGTCTGACCAACACGGAGAAATCCCATCTTTACTAAAAATACAAAATTAGCTGGGCGTAGTGGCTCATGCTTGTAATCCCAGCTACTCGGGAGGCTGATGCAGAAAAATTGCTTGAACTAGGAGGTAGAGGTTGCGGTGAGCTGAGATCGCGCCATTGCACTACAGCTTAGGCAACAAGAGTGAAACTTCATCTCAAAAAAAAAAAAATAATAAATAAATAATAAAATAAAATAAAATGAGCATACGAATACCTATTTCATTAAATGAGACGGTGCAAAACATTCGGACTCTAGATCAATATTTGGCACATAATAAATATTAAGCATTATTTCCTTTTTATAAAGGAAAACACGAATTGAAAAGGGAAAGATAGAAAGACAACTTAGCTTCTGTAAAGATTATTCAGAAAAATGTGTCTATGCCACTATAATATTAATGAAAATATTTTCTCAAAAAATGATTTTTCTTGACGGAGTTTCGCTCGTCACCCAGGCTGGAGTGCAATGGCACGAACTCAGCTCACTGCAACCTCCGCCTCCCAGGTTCAAGCAATCCTCCTGCCTCAGCCTCCCGAGTAGCTGGGATTACAGGTACTCACCACCATGCCCCGCTAATTTTGTATTTTTAGTAGAGGCGGGGTTTCGCCATGTTAGCCAGGATGGTCTCGAACTCCTGGGCTTAGGTGATCCACCTGCCTCAGCCTCCCAAAGTGCTGGGATTACAGGTGTGAGCCACCACGCCCAGACAAAAAATGATTTTTCTTAAGAAATTAGTAAAATATTTATAGTGACTGAGACAGGTCTTGCTTATTTATTTATAGAGACAGGTCTAGTTATGTTGCCCAGGCTGGAAGGCAGGAAGTGCAGTGGCACATCACAGCTCACTATAACCTCCAACACTAGGGCTCAAGCAATTCTCTCGCCTCAGCCTACCAAGTAGCTAGCTACTACCCAAGTAGTTAGGCGTGTGTCATCAGACCTGGTTAATTTTTCTATTTCTGTTAAGACAAGGTTTTATTATGTTGTCTAGGTTGGTCTTGAATTCCTGGCCTCAAGCTACCCTCCTGCCTCAGCCTCCCAAAGTGCTGGGATTACAGGCACGAGCCACCACACCAGGACAGAAGTCAGTGCAATATTAATTCATATTCTAATTTAACAATAAAGCCTAAATTGTAACATTACATGTTTCTATTATATTCTACTGAATTCAAATCTAGTTTGCTGCCTGTAATCCTAGCATTTTGCAAGGCCAAGGTGGGAAGACTGCATGAGGCCAGGAGTTTGAGACCAGTCTGTACAATATAGAAAGACCTCATCTCCAATGGGGGAAAAAAAAAAAAGTATAATTTTCCTTTAGTCATAAAATGTAGTCTAAACATAGTTGAGACTTACGTAATGCAGGCCTTACCCTACACTGTATTCAGTATTTATTTCCTAACTGAAATAAGACTGGCAAGGAGGTATACATAAATAAAACCAAAGAAATACCCCCAACTCTACTCTGTTTTCATTCTGCCTTCTTTAGGTCTTTTCTCAAACAACTACATTTTTTGAATAGTAATACAAGTATATAAATTTTTTTTTTTTTTGAGACAGCATCTCGCTTTGTTGCCCAGGCTGGAGTGCAGTGGCACAATCTTGGCTCACTACAACCTCTACCTGCTGGGTTCAAGGGATTCTCCTGTCTCAGCCTCCTGAGTAGTTGGGATCACAGGCACATGCCACCACACCCAGCTAATTTTTGTACAAAAAATTAGCCGGACGTGGTGGCAGGCGCCTGAAGTCCCAGCTACTCGGGAGGCTGAGGCATGAGAATGGCGTGAACCTGGGAGGTGGACTTTGCAGTGAGCCGAGATTGCACCACTGCACTGGGTGATAGAGCAAGACTCTGTCCCCCCCCCCGCCCAAAAAAAAATTTGGCATGGTGGCATGTTTCTGTAGTCCCCACTACCCATGGGTCTAAGGCAGGAGGATCACTTGAGTCCAGAAGACCAAGGCTGTAGTGAGCTATGATTACACCACTGTACTCCAGCCTAGACAACAAAGCAAGACCCTTGTCTGAAAAAAAAAAAAAAGCTAGATTTGCTGGATTCAAGAATACATCCATTTTAATTTTTAAGTAATCCAAGTTGTTTCCTGTAACGGTTTTCACTAGTTGGTATTTTCATGGCTATGATGTAAGTACCTATTTTCCTATAATCTTACCAGGCTAACGTTGGTCTTTCTCAAACTGATAAATACCTGAAGGAAAGTTGTTCTTTGCCTATAATGAGATATTACAGATATTTTCCCCAGTCTGTTTGTTGACTTTGTTTATGATGAAATATAGCCCAACTTATCCTTTCCTTTTTTGAGACAGGTTTGCTCTGCTGCCCAGGCTGGAGTTCAGTGGCATGATCACAGCTCACTGCAACTTCGAACTCCTGGAGTCAAGGGATCCTCCCGCCTCAGCCTTCCGAATGGCTAGAAATACAGATGCACGCCGCCATGCCCAGTTAATCTATTTTTTAAATTTTTTGTAGAAACGGGGTCTTCTTGTTGCCCAAGCTGGTCTTGAACCCTTGGCCTCAAGTGATCTTCCCACCTTCGCTTCCCAAAGTCCTGGGATTACAGGTGTTTAAGTCACTGTGCCTGGCCTTTTCCTTTTCTTAATGGCTTCTAAGTTTTGGGTTATGCTTAGAAAAGGTTTTCTAATTCAAATATTATTTTAAGATAATAATTCTACCATTGTTCATCCTAGTAACTTTATTTCATTTTTTACATTTAAACCTCTCATTCACCTGAAACTTATGTGGGGTAAGGAACGACAATGGGCACCCGACTTTTAAAATTCTGGGTTGTTATTTAGTTGTCCCAATGCCACGACTGAGTGACTGAGGCTGTTTCTAGATGTTAGATTTTTCAGAAGTTAGACTCAGCAGTAGAGATGACTAGTGAGCTCAGAATTAGTGAACCAGACACCAAAATTAGGGATTTAGGGACTCTAAAACACATCTAACATCAAAAGCACAGATCCTGAAGTCCATATATAAAGCACCTTATAAAGCATATAGAAAGCATATTAACTATTACTGAACCTTGGAAGCCCTAAGGATGCTTATCTCTAATTCAGTTAAAATAACTACATACTATACAATAGGTGTTAATAATAAGCATATATGACATTTTTATAGTCTGTATAATGTGAGTTCACTTACTTTGTTTTCATAACTACTCTTTAAGAAGACAGGCAGAGATTTTAACTTCCATTTATTGCTGAGGAAAATAATTCAGTAATGGTACCTTGTCCCTTTACTCATAGGAAATGGTAGTGCCAAACTCAAACCCAGATCTTGTATTTCCAAATGTTAACAAACTGCCATTACACCCTGCACTAAGTACTTTTACACAAAAATTAGTGAGACTCCCTACTCACAAGGAGTTGAAATAATTTTTTAATAAATATACAGACTGATCACATACTTAATTTAAGTATGAAAGGAGTACACTAAAGTTGAAAACATCATCCTTGGCTTCAAGGAAACTTCAAAGGTCTACAGCAGTTAAAAAAAAAAGCAAGGCTTGCCGGGCGCGGTGGCTCATGCCTGTAATCCCAGCATTTTGGGAGGCCGAGATGGGCGGATCACAAGGTCAGGAGATTGAAACCATCCTGGCTAACATGGTGAAATCCCGTCTCTACTAAAAACACAAAAAATTAGCTAGCCGGGTGTGGTGGCAGGCGCCTGTAGCCTCAGCTACTCAGGAGGCTGAGGCAGGAGAATGGCGTGAACCCAGGAGGCGGAGCTTGCAGTGAGCCGAGATCGTGCCATTGCACTCCAGCCTGGGGGACAGAGCAGGACTCCGTCTCAAAAAAAAAAAGCAAGACTTTAGGGACTGGGAAATAAACCTGAAAGTCAGGAACCATGTCTTATCTACTCTCTCCATGTCTTATGGTATTTACTGCTGCTATAACTAGAATGTAGTGTTAGGTCAGTAAATATGCGTTGGTTGTCTCAATGTACTCATCGAAACTTCCAGACAGGGTGAGATAGGAAATAATATCAGACCCCATTCATTTTTCTTAGGAAGTAAACTTTTGTCTGTCACCAAAGAATCAGCCAAATCATCAAATAGCACTTACACAATGTAACAAAGAAAGTTCGGCACCATTTCTGGGCTACACCTACTGACTAAATGTATTTCACAGAAAAATAAAATTTTGAACTACATTCCATTTCAAAGCTGACAAAAGGTTATAAAACAACTTCCAGAACTGAATCCAGTCTAAATGCTACAAAATACAACTGTCATTCACTCTTGCTTTATTCTGAATTAAACACATCCTGTTTCTATAACAAATAATTGTTCATTATATTTCTCATCGGTAGTGTTTTTTGTGTGTTGTTTCCTTCAGTTATCTTGTCAATATTATCTTTTCTTCAGGTCTTTTATTTTAAATACTAACAAGTATCTGCCATATATAATAACTTTTTTAAAAATTTCTGAAATATTTTAACAAATACTAAGGGAGAATGAAACGTGAATAAGAAAATATGAGTACAAAAATAAACTCAGTTTACAAAGTACAGCCACAGACAACTTCATTCCAGAGTCTGCATGTCCTATTCTCTAATCTATTAAGTGACAAGACATCAGCACTGGAGCCCCAAGAACTGTAACTTTTGTTGGCAAAAGCCTTGAATGGGTCAAAATAATTTTTAAACCTTTGACAAAAAAGCCCAAAAGGACCAGGCTTAAAATTTTAGTAGATGGTTGTATGTGACATATGTTAAGAGTTCTAAACTCAAATAAAAAGGAAAGTTGACAATGAACTAGTCAATGTGAAAAACTTACAAAAGCATAAGCCGAGACATTACATGCGATTCCTAGTCTATAAAATACCAAGGAGGCATCACTGTTTACACTTGAGTGACAGGGCTTTCTTGAGTGGTTATTTATATCAACGGTTTAGTGTGGTCAGAGAAATCTGTCATAAATTGCCTCAATACACAATAAATGTGGATACATTCTAGGTTAAATTATGTGGGTACTACAGAAAGCGATATGTGAGAGAAACCAGCACAATGCCTGCATGTACACTGCTGAATCTGACACTAGGAAAAAAACAGCCAGTTATGAAACAAACTCAATTCTTAATGTTGGAAACAGAATAAGGCTCCATTCTTTTTGGAGAATAAAGATACTAATCATTTAAAACAGATGGACTTCGCACCAACAATGTGGATATACTTAACATACATAACTGTACACTTAAAAATGATTAAGGTGCTAAATTTTGTTATATGTTTTGGAAAGGGTGAGTTTTATTTATTTTTTTTAAACAGAGGGTCTCGCTCTGTCACCTAGGCTGGAGTGTGATGGCCCAAACATAGCTCACTGCATCCTTGAACTCCTGGGCAAAAGTGACCCTCCCGCCTCAGCCTCCCTAATAGCTGGGACTATAGGTGTGTGCCACCAAGCCCAGGAAATAAAAAAAAATTTCTTTCTGTAGAGATGGGGGTCTTGCTATATTGCCCAGGCTGGTCTCAACTCCTGGCCTTAGGTAATCTTTCTGCCTCCTCTTCCCAAAGTGCTGGGATTTCAGGTGCTAGCCACTGCACCCGGCTATGTTATCTGTTTTTTAACAATTAAAAAGAAAAAAGCCCTTCAAATGAGCTTTAAATTTCCCTTGAAAAAAAATTTTTTTTTTTAAGACAAAGTCTAGCTTTGCCGCCCAGGCTGGAGTGCAGTGGCGCGATCTTGGCTCACTGCAACCTCCACCTCCCAGGTTCACACCATTCTCCTGCCTCAGCCTCCCGAGTAGCTGGGACTACAGGTGCCCGCCACCACGCCCGGCTAATTTTTTGTATTTTTAGTAGAAACGGGGTTTCACCGAGTTCGCCAGGATGGTCTCGATCTCCTGACCTTGTGATCCACCCGCCTCGGCCTCCCAAAGTGCTGGGATTACAGGCGTGAGCCACCCGCGCCCGGCCTAAATTTCCCTTGAATTTTTAAATTAATAGATTTATGAGTTATTGAGTACTTACTATATATATCTATTACCATGGAGATGGAGGTAAAATATGGATAAAACCTAATTCCTCTTTTCAAGAAGCTCAAAGTTCAAAGGGAACCAAAATTCTAAACTGTTCTTTTTTGTTTTTGTTTTTGTGAAACAGAGTCTCCGTCACCCAGGCTGGAGTGTAGTGGTGCAATCAAGGGTCACTGCAGCCTCAACTTTCTGGGCTCAGGCAATCCTCCTATCTCAAACCTCTTGAGTAACTGACACCACAGGCATGGACTACCAAGCCCAACTAATTTTTGAGGGGTGTGGTATAGGGGGAGATAGAGATGGGGTCTATGTTGCCTAGGCTGGTCTCAAACTCCTGGGCTCAGGCAATCCTCCTGCCTCAGCCTCCCAAAGTGCTGAGATTACAGGCATAAGCCGCAGCACCCTGCCTAAAATCTCCTTAAAAACAAAAATTGAAAATAACTTTGGATCACCCAAAGTAGGTGAGTAGCCATTTACCTATCCTTTCTTAAACACTCATCTATCTCTTCCCCCTCCTTTCTCTCTGCAGGTTCTAGTTGTACATTAAAGTCTCTGAGGCTTAACATGAAAAATTCTGGGATTCGGCCGGGCACGGTGGCTCAAGCCTGTAATCCCAGCACTTTGGGAGGCCGAGACGGGCGGATCACGAGGTCAGGAGATCGAGACCATCCTGGCTAACACGGTGAAACCCCGTCTCTACTAAAAAATACAAAAAACTAGCCGGGCGAGGTGGCGGGCGCCTGTAGTCCCAGCTACTGGGGAGGCTGAGGCAGGAGAATGGCGTAAACCCGGGAGGCGGAGCTTGCAGTGAGCTGAGATCCGGCCACTGTACTCGAGCCTGGGCGACAGAGCGAGACTCCGTCTCAAAAAAAAAAAAAAAAAAAAAAATTCTGGGATTCAAACAGATTTGCTAGCCACTATGAAACAGCCCCACCTTGTGTGCCTGAACAAAGAGAATAACAATCAACAATGTTCCTGGGTGTCCTCGAATAGAAGAGGTATTTCAAATTGGAGAGAAAAGCAAATCTAGTCTTCTGATCTTCTTCTAAAGCAATCACCTCCATTCAAGTCAACCCAACACTTAAAACTATGCAAACCACTGGGACAAATTCTATCAAAAAGTCATCTCTGTCTCAGTCCTGATTATCTTCTCTCTTCTAGGCTCTTATAAAATATGTGGTCTATCCCATATGAATTGCTCTTAATCAGAGTATTCTTTGTATTGTTTGCAAAGCGTTCTTGTGCCACTGGAAGGAAAATAAGTTTAAAGGTAATTAACGGTGGCTCAAGCCTGTAATCCCAGCACTTTGGGAGGCCGAGACGGGCGGATCACAAGGTCAGGAGATCGAGACCATCCTGGCTAACACAGTGAAACCCCGTCTCTACTAAAGAATACAAAAAACTAGCCGGGCGACGAGGCGGGCGCCTGTAGTCCCAGCTACTTGGGAGGCGGAGGCAGGAGAATGGCCTGAACCTGGGAGGCGGAGCTTGCAGTGAGCTGAGATCCGGCCACCGCACTCCAGCCTGGGCGACAGAGCCAGACTCCGTCTCAAAAAAAAAAAAAAAAAGGTAATTAAATACTTCTATTTCCCCGAAAGAATAGGTTAATGCTTAGTAATGAATATTTCATTAAAACATATTTATTGAGCATCTCCCATGTGTCACCGATGAATAGAATTTGTAGAATTTTAAAATTAAAGGTTTTAATAACTGAAACATCCTGGCCAGGCACGGTGGCTCAAGCCTGTAATCCCAGCACTTTGGGGGGGCCAAGGCGGGCGGATCACGAGGTCAGGAGATCAAGACCATCCTGACTAACACGGTGAAACCCCGTCTCTATAAAACTACAACAAATTAGCCGGGCATGGTGGCAGGAGCCTGTAGTCCCAGCTACTCGGGAGGCTGAGGCAGGAGGATGGCATGAATCTGGGAGGCGGAGCTGGCAATGAGCCGAGATCACACCACTATACTCTAGCCTGGGCGACAGAGTGAGACTCTGTCTCAAAAAAATAAATAAATAAATAACTGAAACATCCTATTTCAAGCCCTGTCCTCTTGGTTTCTCTTTTAATTAATTAACTTTTCTTTAAAAAAAAATCAAGACAGGGTCTTGCTATCTCGCCCAGTCTGGTCTTGAACACCTGGCCTCAAACAATCCTCCTGCCTCAACCTCCCAAACTGCTGGGATTACAGACATGAGCCACTACACCTGTCCTTGTGTTCCTCTCAACACACTTGAATTGATCAGACTCTGGCATTCAAACTGTGAAAATTCATTTCCAAAATCAAAGAACTAGTCAACAGTAGCACACTTCTCCCCAAAGATGCCTATTATACAATAAGCTCCCACATAATCAGATGTAGAGGCACAATGATTCCCATAATTTCTTTTTTTTTCTTTTTTTGAGACAGAGTCTCACTCTGTCGCCCAGGCTGGAGTGCAGTGGCGTGATCGTGGCTCACTGCAACCTCTGCCTTCCAGATTCAAGCAATTCTCTGCCTCAGCCTCCCGAGCTGGGACTACAGGCATGTGCCACCACGCCTGGCTAATTTTTGTATTTTTAGTAGAGACAGGGTTTCACCATGTTGGCCAGGCTGGTCTTGAACTCCTAACCTCGTGATCCACCCGCCTCAGCCTCCCAAAGTGCTGGGATTACAGGCATGAGCCACCGTGCCTGACCAATTCCCGTAATTTCTGAGGCAGCATTCACACCACATCTGCAAAGAACAAACAGTAGCTCTTGAATCTGAGAGAGCTAAAAAGTGAATGCAGTTGGTTGGTTTTCAACTAGGGCGAACTCAGAAGCTGAAATATTAGTATTTTGTTTTTAATCCAAATGACTGGTATAAACAGAGTAACAAATGCAACGGAAACGTTAAGCCATACATTTTCCAGATTTTGATAGGAACCTGAGAAATAACCTCTCTGCTCAGAGAGCCCTCAAAAACCTCTGCTTTCATTTTATGTTTCTTGGAGGTTAGTTTTTCTTTTCTACCACTACATAAATTACTTATTGCAGAGCAAAAGAGCCAGGGCAATCACCAGCTTCAGGGAGAATTTAAAATGATAAAAATTAAATTCTGCTACTGAATGATTCTCTTTATAGTACGGAACCCACAATACATTACTAAATAGCACAAAGAAAGCATACTCTGGTATTTTGCATTCCTTTTACTCCACCCACCCATCACCTCCACCAAAAAAAAAAAAAAATGTAAAACAGGCTGAGCCACACACAGTATGTTTGACTTGCAAGTTTCGATGATACAGCAGCTTACTCTTGTAAATTACTGGCAAATATACAGGCTTAACAGTGACTTAAAATATAGTTATAGGACAAATAGACTATTCTAAGGGGAAAAAGGCAGGGGGGAGAAACCCAAGCACTTTTTAAAAACACAACAAATATATTCAGGTACAACATCTGCATTAGAAATGGTTTTCTTTCTTTTCTTTGATAAATGTAAACACTTACCCTGAAGAGATTTTCCCAATCCCTGGCCCAGCTTCCACCCATGTTTCTGGAGTAAGCGGTGTCCAATATTATCCTGACAGACAGAACAGAGAGACAAACCAAAAATATTCCAATAATATATTCTTCCCTTCCTAGAGACATTTAAACAGATGATGAGCAAGAGATACTTCTACATATATGCATGCAAAAAGGTGCTAATAATAGGGTAAATGTGCCCAATAAGAGGGACATTAATGTAAAAAGAAAAGCTGGCTAGTATTTTATATGGGAAGAACATATGGGGTAAGGGTCCTTTCTGATGGTGTGCTGGGCAACTTTTGTATATAACATCTTAAAATGGAGAAAAGGGGAAAGGGAAAAGGGGAAGAATACATTTATGAAGTTTTAAAATAACATTAAAAAGCATAAAATCAAGGTACTTATACAGTCATATCCACCACCTAAACAGCACCACTTTAAGATTCTATTTTAAAGAAAATATACATTGTGTTTAGTTGTTTTATGTGTCAGGCTTTCATGATACAAAGTAAGTTGTAAGTGTAAGACTGCTAATAATAATAATATATATAATATAAATATTTAACTAGCATGCAGCCAATATTAAACTGAAAAAACAGTGAGGTTAGTAAAACAAGAAATTAAGTTGATTAAACAGAAAAATAAAATGAGCTCAAGCACAGACTGAGTGATGCATTTCAACATGTAGTCTAACAAAAATGCTAAGATGTTAGAATGAAACAGGCCTAGCAATAAGTTAACAGTAAAGAACCATTAGTGCATGTAGGGGGGAGAAACCAACATACATAATGTCTCATCTTCCCAGGAGCACATTCAAAAAGGTATTTCAATGTAAACTGCATGAAAAAATTGCTAGAAACAACAATTAAATGTCAGCTTTCGTTTAAGAGGTCAAGGTATTGGAAACATCTGCAGCCCTTTGTCCAATTCTTTGCTTTTTACAGTTATTGTGAAGTACCAAGATAAGGCTAAAAATAAGCACTAACTGTATATCAGAAAAAATGATGCTATTCATCCAATGGACAACACTGAAAAATTCTAAACACAAAGTATTCTATATGTATTAGAATGTAATTTATAGTATTAATCCACAGAAGATTAAAAGTCGCAATAAAGTAATGTTAGCAGAAAACAAAGGTAAATCATTTGAAAATCTTATATTTCCTGAAGTCAATTTATAAAGCTGACTAAACCACAAATTTCTGCATTAAAACCAAATATTGCACATTAAACTGTTTGTCCGACATCTCCATATTCAATGATAAAGTGCTCTTTGAACTCGCGAGGAAAGAAAAACATTTTTTTACTGTTACCTTCTTTAACCAGAAGTTAGAAGAAGATTAAGCCTCCCATATGCTGTTTGTTTGTTTAAGGACAATTTCCTTCTATAAGTTTATGACAGCATGTAACCTGGAAAACTGGGCTAAGCAGCTAATTATTTCGTTGATGGGGAAAAATCAGGACACTTTTTTTTTTTTTTTTAATAAATACAGCGTCTTGCTCTCCTGCCCAGGCTGGTGTGCAGTGGTGCAATTATAGCTAACTGCAGCCTTGACCTCCTGGGCTCAGGCAGTCCTCCCACCTCAGCCTCATGAGTAGCTGTAACTATGGGTATACATCACTATGCCTGGATAATTTTTTAATTTTTTGTAGAGATGAGATTTCGCTATGTTGCCCAGGATGATCTAGAACTCCTGGGCTCAAGCAATCCTCCCTCTTCAGCCTCTCAAAGTACTGGGATTACAGGCATGAATCCAAGATACTTTTTTAAAAGCAAAACCTGGAGGCAAATTATAATAAAAAATTTGTTTCTAAAACAAAACATATTGTTTCAAATATACATATAAAATCATTATGGTGTACAAAAGTTTGCTGCAAGTTATTTTTGCTCCATACCATCTGAAAGAATTAGAAACACTACTGATTCCAAGCACTGACTTCCACATTACTACACATCACAAAAACTTAATATAACACTACTGCTGCTGCGGCTTCTTCCCTTCCCCGCTCCAAACTGAACTGCCAGGAAAAGCATTCCCTTACCCAGTGCTCAGTGTCTAACTATTTATAACTTTATTACCCCCTAAAAAAGAAAAGACTAAAAGTCTCAATATAAGTAATGTTAGCAGAAAACAAAAAGGTAAACAGGCCCTTATTTTACTACTATGAAAGCAAACTTACCTGTGCAGAAAATCCTTATTTCATATCGTAATTCCTACAACTGAATAATTCTAGAAAGGACAAGGATAGCAGAATGACTCTAAGAATATATGGTTTATTAAATAATTGTTTAATTTCTTAACAGACTCATAACTATATTTGACACCAAGATTTAGGCATTAAACAATGCTGACAAAAATTGTTGCTTCCCCCCCACCATTTTGTTGTTGTTGTTGTTTTTAAAGAAAACTCAATCTTTGGCTAAGTGGAGATGAGACATTATGCTGATTGTGTTATATTATGAATGCACTAAAATAAACAGACAGATGAAGCAGTATGCTATTTCCAAAAGCAGTGCAAGTGGAGTGAAAGCATTTCCATACGAACCTGGCTTTAAAAACTGGGCTGTCAAAAGAACAGTTAAATGTAACACAAAGTAAGAAACTGTCCAATCACTAATGGTCGTTTTTTTTTTTTTGTCTTGTTTTCAATTCACTGCTTGCAAGTAATGTATTTATTAAAGAGTGAAAGCATAAGTAAATTCACGAGTCAAGACCAGCTGAGAGATTCAAGAGCAGCGTGTTGTGACTGACAACAGTGAAAGGAAAAGCAAATGTTAAAGGGAGAGGGAGAAAAAAAGAAAAAATTAAGGTTATACACATTAGCACCACTTTTACAAAACCACTCAAGAGGATGGCTGTCACCTTCTCAGAAAAAAAAATCATTGATAGAAAATGGTAGTGGCATTTCTCTTCTAAAACTTTAGTTTAAAACTGTTCTTTAATTAAATCTACTTTCTCAGGGACTATAATAAAATATTTAACATGCCACTCTAAGTCCTTCCAATCATAACAAAGGCAACAGAAACAATAGACACTTCTCCCATAATCTGCTCCCCTCACCAACCTCCTAGGGTAAGTGAATGAGCAATACAGAAAATCTGGACCTTTCCCATCATTTCAAACTATCTGCTTTTGGAGGAAAAGAGGCAGCTCTGTGACTCTGCAGGAAGGGCTAGTATTCAGTATGGTCCCCTTTCCTACCAGCAAAAAAAAAGGTTTTATAAACACTTAACAAGAAACAAAAAAGGTTTTTATAAAACACTTCATCAAAAAATCCAATCTTAAGGTAAGGTTTTATAAACATTCATCAAAAATCCAACAGGCTTAAGGATGACAGCTAACACAAGGAGGCACACCAAAATAATTTATAACAAAGTGAAACAAACCAGACTTGTCTACCTCTGAAATGATCAAAATTTTCTCTGTGAAAGAACAAGAAACTCAATAACCAGTCTGTGGGAAACAAGCAATCTATTCTTTCTGCTTACGACTGTAATTTTTGCCAATTATTCCAGGATTTTTTTTTTTTTTCAGACGGAGTCTCACTCTGTAGCAGGCTGGAGTGCAGTGGCGCAATCTCAGTTCACAACAATCTCCACCTCCTGAGTAGCGGGGACTATAGAAGCATGCCACCACACCCGGTCAATTATTTTTTTTTGTATTTTTAGGAGAGACAGGGTTTCACCACGTTGGCCAGGCTGGTCTCAAACTCCTGACCTCAAGTGATCCGCCTGCCTTGGCCTCCCAAAGTGTTGGGATTACAAGCATAAGCCACCACGACTAGCCCACGGATGCTATTTATAACACCAAGTTGGCACAAGTAGCTTACAGCTCAAACAGGTAATCTAGACAGAACAAGGGCAATGAACACTAAATTTCTTTGTTCCTTTTTTTTTTTTGAGACGGGATCTCACTCTGTCACCCAGGCTAGGGTGCAGTAGCACAGTCACAGCTCATCGCATTCTTGACCTGCAAGGCTCTCAAGTGGTCCTCCCACCTCGGCCTCCCAAAGTGCTGAGATTACAGGTGTGAGCCACCATGCCCAGCCAATTTATTTCCAAAGTAGTAATTATTTTAAAATAATTTTAAAAAAGTAACTCTCTACTTAATTTCAGTTACTATAATAATGACTAAAATCTTTCAGTTTTGTTTTTTAAATATATAATTTGGGGTTTAATTATAATCTCATAGAACCAAAAATAAATTACAGAAAATATTTTCATTTCAAATACTCTGGTTAACAACTAACAAAGATGCATGATAGAGGTAGTCTGTTTACACTTTTTTTTCTTCTAAAGTCAACTTGATACAATTTAAATGTACATGGAAGAATTCCAAAGAAATCCGAACTTTAATAAATAAGGTAAAGCTTATTTATTATGCAGAAAAGCTGGTTTTCTACATAATTCAGAGTTCTCACAAACCACCTATTTGTTTTCTCTCTCTGCTCAAGACCCCAAAATGGTGGCTGTGTGGCCTGTTCTTTGGTTGGAAATGAAGTTCTTCTAATTCTGGTTAAACCATGGAGCTATGCTGAAAACTCACACTTTTCACCTAGATTACCTTAGTTGTCCTTTTTTTCTCCCCATTTCTACACATAAATATATCATTAAAATGCTACATTTTATCATTTGTTCTTCTTTAATAAACATGTTAGAAAAGGGATGTAATTTTAAGTGGGAAGATCTTTGAAAATGAGAAATCTGTATTATAAACAACTACCAATATGCTGAAAACACAATACCAGCAATTTAAAAATACTTCATTATTAACTGTTTCAGCCATTCCTCAACATTTTTATTAATTAAATACCAAGTAGAAACTTTCTGCTCCATGAAGCTGTATGCCACCACAGTAACAATGATCATTTTGGCAAGAGCACCACCAATACACATGTATGATGAGAGCCTGCCAAAACACAGAAAAAAATTTACTTAATTGTATGAAGCTGGCTGTAAGTTTTTACAGTAGGAAACAGCCTATTATGTCTCAAGAGAAAACCATGCTGCAGGCATGCCCGTGACTGGATGAATACTAACTCTATATTGAATTTTGTTTTAGTTGCAGCCACATTCAATTTACATCATTTAGCCCATTTTCAACAGTGACAAAACAGTAAGTCTCTTGAGTGGATTGTAAGCTTTGCTGATTGTGTATTAAAGACTATAAGCAAGAACCAAGGCTACTAGGTGAACCCATGCAAACAAGTTGTAAAAATTCCCAAAACAAAAACTCTATAGCTCACTACAGATGACACAATGAAGACTAGAGAGAAAAGCCACATAGTAATGCTACACCATTCAGCTCCAAGAAGCACATTATTTCTAGTGCAGTCCATATATGGTCACTGCTAAATGTCAAATCAGCAGTCTTATAGAGTTACAGTTTGGAACTAGTGGAGTCCACAGATCTAGACAGATATGCAACATGACAAAACCCAATTATACATATACTTCCAAATCCTTAAGATGCACAAACTAAACATCAGCAACTGAAGTTTGAAGCTTACACTAATTTTTAAACCTGTCATCCTGACAACCATAAAGAAAGAATTTTAATCAGTCAGGTAGAGCAAGGACCGACTAATGGCTGATGGGTAGTTGCACTTCCAACCACAACAATAACAACATGTTTTTAGTCTATGATGCAGGCATTTTGCCTTCTATACAGCTTAAAGTCATTCTCCCATCTGATCCCTCATCTTTTTTTTTTGAGATCGAGTCTCGCCCAGGCTGGAGTGCAGTGGCACAATCTCGGGTTCAAGGGATTCTCCTGCCTCAGTCTCCCGAGTAGCTGGGACTACAGGCGTGTGCCACCACACTCGGCTAAGTTTTGTATTTTTAGTAGAGATGGGGTTTCACCGTGTTAGCCAGAATGGTCTCGATCTCCTGACCTTGTGATCCACCCGCCTTGGCCTCCCAAAATGCTGGGATTATAGGCGTGAGCCACCATGCCTGGTGCATTTTTTTTTTTTTTTGGGACGGAGTCTCGCTCTGTCACCCAGGTTGGAGTACAGTGGCATGATGTCGGCTCACTGCAACCTCTGCCTTCCAGGTTCAAGCGATTCTCCTGCCTCAGCCTCCTGAGTAGTTGGGATTACAGGCGTGTGCCACCACGCCTGGCTCTTTTTTTATTTTTAGTAGAGACAGGGTTTCACCATGTTGGTCAGGCTGTTCTTGAACTCCTGACCTCATGATCTGCCCGCCTCAGCATCCCAAAGTGCTGGGATTACAGGGGTGAGCCCCTGCGTCCGGCCCGATTCCTCATCTTCTAACTATGATAAAGGTCATAAAGGACCATATATCCTAAATAACACCAACTAATTCTGCTGTGATTGAATCCTAGACGGAGCTATGGCTTTAGATCAAGCTTTGTTTTGTAAAAATTTTGTCTTTAAGTAAGTGGAGGTTATAATATTTGAGACCTAAATATCTCATAAAGCAATAACAACTTTTAAAATTCAAATTCAAAGTTTTTCGTAATAGGGATAAAATGTTAACACTTTCCAACTTGTTTTAATAGAGATAATCAAGTTGTTTAGCAATTCTTTCATAATTTTCTTAAAAGATGTTTTATTCTTGAGGAAAATTTCACTGAAAGATATCTGGTTGGTTGAAGTAAATAAGGAAAATAGAACTTTTCCAAAAATATTATTAAATGCTTTACAAATGCTGGATTTTGACATATTTTCAACATTTACCTATTAAAATTGAAATACCAATATCTCACTAACAAATCTGGGTTTCAGAAATTCACTAAAAGCATAATACATTATTGCATCTTCATGCCTCATTTCCCATCTTGCTGGTTTGCATCAAATCTAGCCTACTACAAAATAAAAAGACCTTAATCCTATACTCACAATAACCCTTCACACAGGCATATTCTTGGCACAAACCTGTGCAGAGACTTCCACGGTTACCAGCTGCTGCAGATTACCTTTAGTTAAAAAAAAAATGACTAGACCTTTAGCTCCTGCAATGATCTGTAGACTCCCAAAGCTGCATATTTCCAGCCACTTTTGAGTTGCATGCTGTAGCAAAACAGTCAGCACCTCTCAATAGATATTGCTGCAGAGAAAGATTTTAATTCAGCACTCTTTCTGTGTTAGAAGCAACACCATTTCCCCCTAAAAACAAAACAGCTTAATATAGCCAGCCAGCCATATAATTAAGTATTTACTTATTATTTGGTGGGCATTCCTTAGGGGATAAGGGACTTCTTTTGTTTGGTGGGAGGGAGGGAACACTACCTACTTTGATGCCAATCACTGTAGGAGTTTCTCTTAAAACTTAAAATTTTCTGTGACCAAAAAAAATGTCAAAAAAAGAGAAGAACACTTAAAATTTTACTTCCAAATGATCAGGCAACAGAAATGAGATCCCTCTTATCTTGTGTGTCATACCTTTTTTTTCACATCTTTATTTATTCTCCCAGATCCTATGTCCTACTTCTATTTAATACAATGTAGGCCATGAAGTTCTCTCCTACAACCTAAACTATCACATCACAAATAATGTATATATTTATCTTTCAGAAGTAAATTTTCACTGACAGTGTCATTACTAATATACATTTCTGAACATGCATTTATTTATTTAAAAAAATTAAATATCCAGCCTGAGCATTATATACTATTTGCTATTTTAACTGGAGAAGGTAGCACTACTTAATAAATAAGGCATATATCAATTCTACTCCTACTGAATGAGATTATTCAACAATGATTACTCAATTAGACTGCCTTCTGATAGTGTTCTCCTTATACGTGGCAGAAAAAGTCCTGGACATTATGAGAGGTAAAATAGCTTTAGCCTCATGTGCCATAGGAATGAAATTTCCAAAAATATTTCAGTGTATCCCTCTAGGCTTAAAAAATGTTAAATATCATTTAATTTAGTGGTTTAAAAAAATATTTGTTGAGTATCGTAATAATGAATACTAGGTTGCAAATTTCATCTAATTAAATTTCTTGCTGCTGTTCAGTATCCACAGAATTATAGCTTGTGTAAGAACATTAACCAACCATGCACCTTGTAGAATATGGTACTGGGGAGTTGATTCTGACAGCTCGGTCTTAAACTTAGACCCTCCTGTTTTTTGTTTGTTTTTGAGATGGAGTCTCGCTCTGTCACCCAGGCTAGAGTGCAGTGGCACGATCTCGGCTCACTGCAACCTCAGCCTCCTGGGTTCAGGCCATTCTCCTGCCTCAGCCTCCCGAGTAGCTGGGACTACAGGCACCTACCACCGCGCCCAGCTAATTTTTGTATTTTTAGTAGAGACGGGGTTTCACCATCTTGGCCAGGCTGGTCTCGAACTCCTGACCTTGTGATCCACCCACCTTGGCCTCCCAAAGTGCTGGGATTACAGGTGTGAGCCACCGCACCCGGCCAGACCCTCCAGTTTTTTAAATTGAAATAGAAAAATTAAATTAGTTTGCAAATAGAAGATACTGTCTAGCCTACAGATTTCATTACAAAATTCTGCCTTGTCATAATCCCCAAAATAATACAGAACAAGGCACAAACCCCAGTGATTTTTAACTTAGCAAAGTGGGCTTGGCATTTTATCCTTATGTCAAAACACAAGACTAGGCTTTCAGTGAAATATCAGATGAGAATTCTCCCTCTGCAGCATTATCACATGCGTCATCAATTACTGCCATGCCTAAGTCTAGCATCATGCCAGCACATTAAGACAGAAAGTACTATATGCAGTGTTCACTGGACCAGAAAGACAGAAATAAGAAAGGGAGGTGGGGAGAAAGAAACCCTAGAGAAGAAATTAAAAAAGGCAGACCGTGCAATACAAACCAGATCATGGCTGCTTAGCTAATATGGGCCAACTGCTGTGGAAGAAAAATGTCGAACACCCCAAGTTGTGTAAATTTCTGTAAACATCTAAACACACATACAAACACACACAACACCAACCTAATTAGGAACATAAATATATGTTGATCCTTTACTATGTTACAGTTTTGAAAATAAAAATTAAAGTTAAAATATCCGTATTCTCTAAATTGCCTTCTTATTTTCCTGAGGAAGAAGCTAGTGTTTCTTAAGGGGAAGGGGTGGGCTTGCCATGGATGGTTATAAAGATTAAGATTCCCTTTTTGACTTTTTTCCCCACTCAAGTTTTACCAATAACTCACGGAAATCATTATTAAACATGTACACTTAAGCACAAATAGTAAATGCTGACAATAATGACAAGTTTAGACATTTTAACAACAGACTGTGTTATTTAAAAATAATGGGTTTGGCCGCGCGTGGTGGCTCAAGCCTGTAATCCCAGCACTTTGGGAGGCCGAGACGGGCGGATCACGAGGTCAGGAGATCGAGACCAGCCTGGCTAACACGGTGAAACCTCATCTCTACTAAAAAATACAAAAAACTAGCCGGGCAAGGTGGCGGGCACCTGTAGTCCCAGCTACTTGGGAGGCTGAGGCAGGAGAATGGCATGAACCCGGGAGGCAGAGCTTGCAGTGAGCTGAGATCCAGCCACTGCACTCCAGCCTGGGCGACAGAGCGAGACTCCGTCTCAAAAAGAAAAAAAAAAATGGGTTTTCAAAATGAAAATAATGTTCAAAAATTAAGAAGTTTTTTTAAAACTAAGAGCCAGGTAAATAAATCTCCTTGTTCTGTTGCTTGGTATCATCAGTGTCCAAAACTAAGTAGTATGAAAAGATAGAAACAATCAGCTTTTGACAAAAACCAGACAATTCTTAAGCTACACAGACCAAACTTGCCATGTTTCACAAGAGTCTGGTAAATAAAACATATTACTCCTTGAATGTTTCTAATATAATATTTTTTTAAAATGTCCATACATACTCTACTTATGTAGGAACATTTCATACATAATTATATTGCCCAGGAGAGGTGAAGCCATAAAGGATCAAAATACATTTTACTCCTTTATTCAATTTACAAAATGCTAAACTTTAACTTGCTGCCTTCAACAAAGTATCAGTATGGGCCAGAAAGATATTTTTCCATCAAAATTCTAATGTGTTTCTAGATTTTTTTGGACTAATTTCCCAACATATTAAATATTAGATTACATCCCAAATTCTAATTGATTACTGTATGGCATGCAAGAAAACAACTCTAAACTGTACTATTGGTCATTAATAAGTTTAACTTCACTCACATCAAGTGTCACACGAACACTACCTAACTAACTGGCTAAGACCCGAAATTAAGCACTGATATCTTACCGATTCTATAGGCTTGTCAAGTGATGCTTGTTCAATTTCCAAGTGTCCTTCCTCATATTGATCAAAGTGATTACCCTGAAAAAAGATGATTACAATTATTTTTCAAAAGCAGTAAGTGTCAAATTAACAGTTTAACCAAACTAAGGATTATTTTAACTTTTCTTTTATTTTAACCTAAAAGAACATTGCAATCGTTCTTTTCAGTAGACAATCAAAACCACACCACAAATTCCAACTTTTAAAATTTATAAAATGGGCCAGGCGTGGTGGCTCATGCCTGTAATCCCAGCACTTCAGGAGGCTGAGGCAGGTGGATCACCTGAGGTCAGGAGTTCAAGACCAGCCTGGCTGAAACAGTGAAACCCCATTTCCACTAAAATTACAAAAAATTAGCTGGCTGTGGTGGCATGCGCCTGTAGTCCCAGCTACTTGGGAGGCTGAGGCAGGAGAACCGCTTGAACCTGGGAGGTGGAGATTGCAGTGAGCTGAGATTGGGCCACTACACTCCAGCCTGGGCAACAGAGCAAGACTCCATCTCAAAAAAGAAAGAAAGAAAAAAACTTTATAAAAATGTATTAGGGCTGGGCACAGTGGCTCACGTCTGTAATCCCAGCACTTTGGGAGGCTGAGGTGGGAAGATCACTTGAGGACAAGAGTTCAAGACCAGCCTGGGCAATACTATGAGACCCTGTTTCTAAAAAAATTTTTTTTAATTAGCCACACATTGTGGTGTGAACCTGTAGTCCCAGCTACTCAGGGGGCTGAGGTGGGAGGATCACTTAAGCCCAGGAGGTCAAGGCTGCAGTGAGCTGTGATCAAGCCACTGCACTCCAAGTCTGGGTGACAGAACGAGACCCTATTTCAAACAAAACAAAACACAACTTATTAGGAATCTAGGCTTAGTAATCTGAACTTTTATTCTCCTAACAAGTGTTGAAATTGTAAACTAAAACACTACCAACCATTTGGGACACCAACTCTTTTAGACTGACTACATTAGGAAGACTAGAGAGTCTTACAAACAGCCATGCTGTTTTACCTTTTTTTTTTTTTTTTTTTTGAGACAGAGTCTCACTCTGTAGCCCAAGCTGGAATGCAGTGTCACAATCTCAGCTCACCGCAACCTCCGACTCCAGGGCTCAAGTGATTCTTGTGCCTCAGCCTCCCAAGTAGCTGGCACTACAGGTGCGCACCACTATGCCTGGCTAATATTTTCTATTTTAGTAGAGATGGGGTTTCACCATGTTGCCCAGGGTAGTCTCAAACTCCTGAGCTCAGGCGATCTGCCCACCTCAGCCTCCCAGAGTGCTGGGATTACAGGAGTAAGCCACTGCACCCAGCCTGTTTTACTTTTTTATAAGCAATATTGCATTAAACCTTTAATAAGGAAGAAAACAAGTCATAGTAATGAAAATAAAATCTATATTTTAATAAATACTGCTCAATCTGGTAACATCATTTTAAACCAAATCTGCTAAGATGTTAAACTTTAAAACAATTGATACCTCCCAGCTTTTCAAGAAATTAAAAATAAGTTCTTGACAGTTTCCAAAGCAATTATTCCTTAAGATGATCTGCAAAGGAGATAAACATGCCTGTATAATGATGTATTTGATCATAATCAAGCAAGTTGTCACTGCAACTAAAATAAGTAAAAACAGTTTCAACAAACGATAACTGCAGACAACTAAGAAGTTCCCTCTAATCATAGTTTTCACAAGTCTCCTTGCTTCATCAGGAAGGAATAGCTCATTATTTGGTTTTAAATCAAAATATCAATTTTCTGGTTCCCTTCTAGTCTTAAAGTGTAAGGCATTAGGATATGAGAGTCCCACAATGACCTAAATCAAAAGACTAAAGACTTCAGTCTTTTGGTCTAGCCTAAATGAATTCGGTGTGTGGAATGATATAACTTGAATGTTAACCTAACAAAAAGTTACTTTGCCTTTTCAAGGTAAAATTTAAATTCTAATTCAATAAACAAAATTTAATGATGCGGAGCTCTAACATGTAATTTGTCAAATTGTACAGTAAGTATTACGTTTCTCTCACTAGACTGTGAAGTCCTTGAAGACAAGAACTGAGTCTTGTTTATTTCTTACACCTGATACTTAACATGACAGCCAAACACTAGGGAACAATTAGGTGCTAAAATTGTGTGGCAGTGCTGAACAAGTTCTAGAACAAGATGGTGGTGGTGACAGTAGTACAATATTGTTAATGTACTTAATACCACTGAACTGTATACTTTTTTTTTAAGAGAAGGGGGTCTCACTATGTTGCCCAGGCTGCCTTCAAACTCCTGGGCTCAAGGAGCCCAAGCCTCGGCCTCTTGACCAGCTGGAACTACAGGCGCCACATTACTACACTTGGCTTGGACTATATACTTCAAAATAGTTAAAGTGATAAATTTTATGTTACATGTATTTTACCACAATAAAAGAATAAAACAAAATTGTATGGTAAAGTCTATCCAAATAAAGGGAAAAAAAAGGAGAAAAATGGAATAGCAAGGGACAGGAATACGCTTTCCAAAGACAAAAAAAAAAGACTTAAGAGTGGGTATTTCAGGAATGAAAAAAAGCAATAATCAACAAATGATTTAAAAAAAAATTAAAAACAGCTATTAATCCTGAAAGTCTGTCTTTTTGTTTTGTTTTGTTTGAGATGGAGTCTTGGTCTGTCACCCAGGCTAGAGCGCAGTGGTGCCATCATGGTTTACTGCAAACTCCGCCTCCCAGATTCAAGGGATTCTCCCACCTCGGCCTCTGGAGTAGCTGGGATTACAGGCACACACCACCACATCTGGCTAATTTTTGCATCTTTAGTAGAGACGGGGGCGGTCTCACCATGTTGGCCAGGCTGATCTCGAACTCCTGACCTCAAGTGATCCGCCCGCCTCAGCCTCCCAAAGTGCTGAGATTACAGGTTTGAGCCACCAGGCCCAGCCTGAAAGTCTGTCCTCAATTAACCTCCAAACACCTGCTACTTGGCATTTTAATTTCTACTGTAACACTTAACATTTTAAGTTACTTTAAAGGTATTAATTGCAAAGTACTTCTAAATTACTAAATCATAAATATCCAAATACTGAGATTAACTCAAACCTCATTATATTACAGAACACCAATGTACAGCCGAATATTGATTCTTTCACTCTACAGGTCTATACAATTTAATGATACAAGATAAACCAGGTGCAGTGGCTCATGCCTGTAATTCCAGCACTTTGGGAGGCTGAAATGGGAGCACTGCTGGAGGCCAGGAAGTTGGACATCAACTTGGGCAACATAGCGAGCAAGACCTTGTCTCTACAAAAAAATCAGATGGGTGTGGTGGTGTGTACTTATAGTCCTAGTCCTATAGTCCTAGCTACTCGGGAGGCTAAGGCAGGAGGATCACTTCAGCCCAGGGGTTCAAGACGGCTATGAGCAGACTGAGCCACTGCATTCAGGACTGGGTAACAAATCAAGAGTCTGTCTCAAAAACAAAAAACAAACAAAACAAAACAAAAAAACAAAAAACCTCATCCTAACAATAACTGTGTACTACTTTTTTAAAGTAATTAAACCTTTAGTTTATTTGTTTAGAGACAGAGTCTCTCTCTGTCACCCAGGCTGGAGTGCAGTGGAACCATCATAGCTTACTGTAACCTTGAACTCCTGGGCTCAAGCAATCCTCCCACCTCTGCCTCCCAAGTAGCTAAGGCAACAGGCATGCACCACCACACCTGGCTGTTTTTTATGTTGATTTAGGTGGTCTCAAACTCCTGGACTCAAGTGATCCTCCTGCCTCTGCCTCTGCCTCTGCCTCTAAAACTGGGATTACAGGCGTAAGTCATCAAGCCTGGCCTACAGTACTTAACTTAGGACAACTATGTGATGGTTTTAAACAAAAAAAGAATTGCCCCAAAATATATCACTATCAAATGTGACATTTAAAGTACAAACACAGATTATTAAAGAACTACCAATTAATTCTACACAAAAGAAAATGGACACCTTCTAGGAAAAACCATTTCAGCTCATCCTTGCTGCATGAAAATCACACAAGTTTTCCAAACAGAAAATGAATCATTAGCAAAATCTTCTTTTAATCTTAGGCTTAAATTTATTTTAGAAAACCCTTCTGTAGATTACAAACTACTGTCAGCAAATGCCAGGTTCCAAATAAGACATTTAACAAATTTCTAAATACAGTCAGCTAATTAACTTTTCAAGTCATTCTGAATCTGTCAGATGCCATACAAATCTGGATTAATAATATAGACAATTCAACAGAGAAATTTTAATGTTTTCAATAAATGGCGCTAGAACCAGGTGTCCATATGCCAAACAAAGAGCTTCAATCCATACTTTGAATAATAAAAAAAAAGAACTCAAAATGCACTGCAGACCTAAATGTAAAACTGAAAATGATATATTCCACAAGAAAAAATACAAGAGAAAACTCTTTGTGACCACAGGCTAAACAAATATTTTCTTAGAGACAACCCCAAAGCACAATCAATACATGGAATAAAAAACTGAAAAACTGATGGGCTGGGCACGGTGGCTCACACCTGTAAAATCCCAGCAAAACTTTTGGGGGGAAGGCCCCAAAGGGTGGGGTAGAATCAACAAAGGTCCAGGAGGTTTCCGAGGACCAGCCTTACCAACATGGTGAAAACCCCTGGGTCCCCCCCTCCTTACTAAAAAAAATAAACAAAATTTAGGCCTTGTTGGTTGTGGTGGTTGGCAAACCACCCTGTATACCAGCCCCCTTTACTCAGGGAGGCCTGAGGGCAAAGGAAGAAATCGCTTTGAAAACCAGGAAGGCCCCAGAGGTTTTTTTGCAAAAGTGAGCCCCGAGAATTCCGCACCCACGTGCAACTCCAGGCCCGGGAAAGACCAGAAACAAGACTCCCTTCAAAAAAAAAAAAAAAAAAAAAAAAAATTGAATAAGCCCTGGGACCCCTGGGAGAAAATAATTTACAAAATCTTGTTTCTTTTTAAAAAAAATCAGAAACCAATTGGAAATGCTTGAACAAAATCCCATACCTGATTAAAATCTTTGTATTCCAGAAAATTACAGAAATTACCTCCGGGGCCCGGGCGCGGTGGCCTCCAAGCCCTGGTTAATCCCCAGCATTTGGGAGGCCAGACGGGCGAATCCACGAGGTTCAGTAGGAATCGAGAACCCATTCTGGGCTTAACAACGGGTGGGGGAAACCCCGTCCTCCTACTAAAAATAAAAAACTACCCCGGCCCGAAGGGGTGGGCGGGGCGGCCTGTAGTCCAGGCCTTACCGGGAGGTCCCCTGAAAGGCAGGGAAATGGCGTTAACCCCGGGAGGGCCCCGGAGCTTGCAAGTGAGCTTTGAGAATTCTGGCCCCAAACCGCCACTCCCAGTCCCCGGGCGACAAGAATGGCCGAGACTCCGCCCTCAAAAAAAAAAAAAAAAAAAAGAAAATATAACAGAATTCTCCAAAGAGGGGAAAAAAACACCCAATTTTTTTTTTTTTTTTTTTTTTTTTTTTTTTTTTTGAGACGGAGTCCACTCCCCGCTTGGTTCGCCCAGGTGGCCCCTGGGGGGAGTGCAGGGCCGGATCCTCAAGCTTCCTGCAAAGCTTCCGCCCTTCCCGGGTTCCCCGCCCATTTCCCGCCTCAGCCCTCGGTAGCTGGGACTAACCAGGCGCCCGCCACCACGCCCGGCTAGTTTTTTTGGTATTTTTTTTAGAGAAGACGGGGGTTTCACCCCGTGGTTTTAGCCAGGAGGGGTCCCGATCTCCTGACCCTCGTGATCCGCCCGCCTCGGGCCTCCCCCAAAGGTTTGGCTGGGGATTACAGGCCTTGAGCCCACCCACCGCGCGGGGCCATTTTGTTTAAAAGTGGGCATTAAGATTTAAAACATTTCCAAATCAATTGAATAAAACAGGTTGGCAAAGTAAAAGCACATGACAACACATTCCAAGATTTTAACCCATTTAGGAAAATACAAACCCTAGGAAAAAGCATTAAGGGAAATATAACCCATTTAAGGAAAAATACAAAGCATTAAGGATACAATCATTAAGGAATAAACTAGAAGCCACAATATTTTAATGCCTAAATTAAAATGATTAAAAAAAAATGCAGCCCCAGGGGCCCGCGGTGGCCTTTCACGCCCCTGGGGTATCCCCAGCCCCCATTTGGGAGGCCCCCCGAGGCGGGGGTGGGGATCACGAGGGTCCAGGAAAAAGTTCCCAAGACCCAGCCGGCCAACATGGTTTGGAAAACTCCCATCTCCCTATAAAAAATACAAAATTGGTCAGGCAAAACGGTTGGGGTTGACAATCTATAATCCCAAAGCACCTTTGGGGAAGGCAAGGGGAGGGGTAACATCAACCCCTGAGTCGGGAGTACAAGACCAGCCCTGGAACCACCATGGAGAAACTTTCGTCCTCTACTAAAAAAAAAAAAAAAATAACCAACATTAAGGCCCCAGGTTGCGGGGGGGGGGCCTTCATGGCCCTGTATCCCAGCCCTAACTTCAGGGAGGGCCTAGGCCCAGGAAAGAAAAAAAAATCCCGCTTATTGGACCTCGGGGGCAAAGGTTGGCCCAGTGGGAAGCCCGAGAATCAAGATGCCCTGCACTCCAGCCCCTGGGTGGACAGAGTGAGACTTCCCAGTCCTCAAAAAAAAAAAAAAAAAAAAAAAAAAAAATGCTAATACCAAAACTTACTTTTTTTTGGTTTGTTTGAGACAAGGAAAAAGTCCCCCCTCTCCTCTCATTTTGTCCAGGATGGAATTTGCAGTGGGCCCACCATCATGGCTCCACTCCCAGCCCCTCAACCTCTCCCCTTGGGGCTTTTAAGCCCCCACCCTTCCCATCTCCAAGGCTCCCTCCCCAGTTAAGCCTTTTGGGACTAGAAGGGTGGGGCACACCAACACACCAAGCCCCTAATTTTTGTATTTTTTGGAGAGATGGGGTTTTTCCATATTGCCCAGGGCCACCTGGTCTCCGACTCCTGGCGCCTCAAATCTGGCCCCATCTTTAGCCTCGAAAGTGGGCTGGGGAAAATTTTACCAGGCCGTGAGTTCCCCTCCCCCCGAATAAAAACTTTCCAGGATTGAAGCAACTTTCCCTGCATGCCTGGGATGAAGAACAAATAAAAGTACAGTTCCCCAACTTAAAACCACTTGCCCCCTGAAATGTTTGTATAAACTTTTTATTTGTACGCCTAGAAACTAATCCGAAAAATATCTGTCCTATTGGTGAAGTGGAAAACTTTAAAACCTTATGGGTAAACCCCTTTAACAAAAATGGAAGGATATAACCCGGCACTAAAGAGAAACAAATTATTCATATAACAGATATGAATCTCAAAAATGCTTTTAATGGCTGAAGTGAAAAAGAAAGCCCATACCAAGAAGGCCCCCTTCCCATATATAAGGACAATCCTGGAAAAAAAACAAAAAGCCAAAGAAAGAAAAAAGAAATCATTTTGGGGGATTGGCCAGAAAGCTATACACCTGGTTTTGTTGTGGGGTTGGCTTTTTTGCACTATGGATGTTATTTTTTGTCCAATACTCCAAATTTTGGTACTTTTTTTTTCCACCATCTTAAATTTGGTGCTGATAAACCTGTCATGTAATGGGGTGGAAATTTTCAACTGTAATCTTTAATTGTACTTCAATTTTTTTGAAAAATGGGTGGGAAGGCCGGGCCCCGCCGGTGGGGGGGCTCAAGCCTGTAATCCCAGCACTTTGGGAGGGCCGAGGGAACGGGCGGATCCACGAGGTCCAGGAGATCGAGAAAAACGCAGATCTGGGCCTAACCACGGTGAAAACGTCTCCTACCTTAAAAACTACAAAAAAACTAGCCCCTGGGCGACGTGGCGGCCCGCCCCTGGGTAAGTCCCAGCCCCCTACTCGGGGAAAAGGCTGAGGCCCAGGGAAAAGAATGGGCGTAAACCCGGGAGGCCGGAAAGCTTTGCAGTGAAGCTTGAAAGGATTCCGGCCCACAGCCCCAACTCCCCAGCCCTGGGAAACAGAGGGCCGAGGACTCCGTTCAAAAAAAAAAAAAAAAAAAAGAAAAAAAAAAAAGAAAAATGGTGGGGGAAAACCCAGGCCTGAAATTATTTCTATAATTTTCCCTCTAAAAAAAAATGTATTTTTTTTTGGAACAACTTTAAATTCAAAATCCTGTTGTCGTAGGCAGATTTATGGTGGCCCAAGTTATAAGATCTATAATGGTGTTTAAAAATCCCATAGAACTAGGCCTGGGGGCATGGTGGTTTTAACACCTGTAATTTCCCAGCAATTTTGGGGGAGACCCCAAGGCAGGCCATTATTCAACTTGAGGTCCAAGGAGGGTTTTTGAGGACGACTGGTCCCCAACATGAGAAAACTTCCCATCTCTGATAAAAATACAAAATAGGGCCCCGGGCGCGGGTGGCTCCAACAACTTAATCCCAGCACTTTTTTGGGAGGCCCGAAGAAACGTGGCGGAATTCATGAGGGGTTCCCAGGTGAATCGAGAACCATCCCCCCTGGGCCCTTAACACAGGTGAAAACCCCCGTCCTCCCTAACCAAAAAACTACAAAAAATCTAAGCCGGGCGAGTGGCGGGAGCCGCCTGGTATCCCAGCTACTCCGGGAAGGCCGAGGCAAGGGAAACGGGCGGGAACCCGGGGGGGGGAGGCCGAGCCTTGGCCAGTGAGCTGGGAGATTTCTGGGCCCCCCACTGCCAAACTCCAGCCCCTAGCGACAGCCCCAGACTCCCGCCGTCCTCAAAAAAAAAAAAAAAAAAAAAAAAAAAAAAACAAAAAAACCCAAGGTGGTACACACCTGAGATCCCAGGTCCTCAGGAAGCCGAGGCAGGAGAATTGCTTGAACCTACGAGGCAGAGGTTGCAGTGAGCCAACGTGTCACCACTGCACTCCAGCTTGGGCGAGAGTGAGACTCTTGTCTCAAAAATAAATAACCCCATGTTCTCACTCGTAAGTGGGAGTTGAACAATGAGAACACACGGACACAGAGAGGGGAACATTACACACAGGGGCCTGTCAGGGGGTGGGGGGCAAGGGGAGGGAGAGCATTAGGACAAATACCTAATGCATACGGGACTTAAAACCTAGATGAGGCCGGCGCAGTGGGTCACGCCTGTAATACTAGCACTTTGGGAGGCCAAGACGGGTGGATCATGAGGTCAGGAGTTCAAGACCAGCCTGGCCAACATGGTGAAACCCCCGTCTCTACTAAAAATACAAAAAAATTAGCCGGGTGTGGTGGCTGGTGCCTGTAATCCCAGCTACTCAGGAGGTTGAGGCAGGAGAATCGCTTGAACCCAGGAAGCAGAGGTTGCAGTGAGCCGAGATCGCACCACTGCACTTCAGCCTGGGCGACAGAGCCAGACTCCATCTCAAAAAAAAAAAAAAAAAAAAAAAAAAAAAAAAAAAAAAGTCTAGATGACGGGTGCATAGGTGCTGCAAATCACCATGGCACATGTATACCTATGCAACAAACTTGCATGTTCTGCACATGTATCCCGGAACTTAAAGTAAAATTTAAAAAAAAATTTCTATCAAAAAATAAATTCATAGAAATGCATCAAAACAAGTCAATACTACTGCACGTTAATTTTTAAAACTAAAACTAAAAAACACGTACAGAGCAGCTCTAGAATACATTAGAAGCTTGTAGAAGTTAACTCTTAGAAATGGGTGTCTAAGAGATATGAGAGGTAGGCTATTTTTAATTGCATTTTTTTCTTTTGAATTTCATACTTACTGCATTTTAAAATAAAATTTAAAATATTTAATCAGAAATTTATTTTATTTATTTTTTTGAGACACAGTCTTGCTGTGTTGCCCAGGCTGGAGTGCAGTAGCATGATCACAACTCACTGCAACCTCCGCCTCCTGGGTTCAAGCAATTCTTGAGCCTCAGCCTCCCAAGAAACTGGTATTACAGGCATGCACCACCAGGCTCAGCTAATTTTTGTTTGTTTGAGACAGAGTCTCAATCTGTTGCCCAGGCTGGAGCGCAGTGGCGTGATCTAGCTCAATGCAACCTCCACCTCCCAAGTTCAAGCAATTCTCCTGCCTCAGCCTCCCGAGTAGCTGGGACTATATGCAAATGCCACCACGCCCGGCTAATTTCTGTATTTTTAGTAGAGACAGGGTTTCATTGTGTTAGCCAGGATGGCCTCGATCTCCTGACTTCGTGATCCGCCCACCTCAGCCTTCCAAAGTGCTGGGATTACAGGCATGAGCCACCATGCCAGCCCAATTTATTTGTTTATTTATTTATTTATTTTAGCAGAAACCGGGTTTCACCATGTTGGCCAGGCTAGTCTCGAACTCCTGGCCTCAAGCAATTTGCCTGCCTCGGCCTCCCAAAGTGCTGGGATTACAGGTGTGAGCCACCATGTGAAGCCCAGAAATTTATTTTAAATGGTTTTGATTCAAACATACATTTAGTTTTCATTTTAAAAGCTCAAAGGTAAACACAAAATAACATCAAAATATCCATTAAGGTTATATGAAACTTTTTAAAATTTAAAGTCACAGACCACCTAATTTTCTTGCCTGGCTTCTCAATATTTGACACCAGAGTTGCCCTTTTGCAGCTGAAAAGTTGGCTATAAAAAACATGGGCAAACCAGGTGTGGTGGGTGGTTCACACCAGGTAGGTGGGTGGTAATCCCAGCGCTTTGGGAGGCCACCTCTGACACATTTTTATTAACTAAAGTCCATACTATATTCAGATTATCTTAGAGTTCCTCTAATGGTCTTTTTCTGTTCTAGGATCCCATAGAGGATACTACATTACATTTTGTTGTCATGTCACTTTAGGAATCTCTTGGCTATGACAGTTTCAAAAAACTTTTAAAAAGTAAAAACTAAATGTTGTAACTGTCATGTAAATTATGGCCTAATTTAAAATTTCAATTTATCATAAGTGTTAAGATGTGTCCTGCAGCATAGTGGGACCCTTTGTCTAATTTTTATTACGTATTTGTTTGTGATCCAATCTCAGCTCACTGAAGCCTCAACCTCCCACCTCAGCCCCACAAGTGCTGAGACCACAGGCACATGCTACCATACCTGGCTACATTTTTTTGTACGTTTTTTAGAGACTGGGTTCCATGATGTAGCCCAGGATGGTCTCCAACTCCTGAGCTCAAGAGATTGCCCGCCTCAGCCTCCCCAAGTGCTGGGATTACAGGTGTGAGCCCACCATGCCCAGCCTGTTTTTATTTTATTTTCTGAAACAAGGTTTCACTCTGTCACCCATGTTGGAGTGCAGTGAAACAATCTTGGCTCACTGTAACCTCCACCTCCTGGGCTCAAGTGATTCTCCCACCTCAGCCCCCCCAGTGGCTGGGACTACAGGCGCGAGCCACCGCACCCGACTAATGTCTTCATTTAAAAAAATGTTTTTTGTAGACTTGGAGTGTTACCATGTTCCCAGCATGGTTTCAAACCCCTGGCCTCAGGTGATCCCCCTGCTTCAGTCTCCAGAAGTGCTAGGATTATAGGCTTGAGCCACAGTGCCTGGCCTTTACTAATACTTGATTTTTTGTTTATTTTTGATATAGGGTCTTGCTCTGTCACCCAGGCTGGAATGCAGTGGCACAATCACGACTCACTGCAGACTCTGTCTCCTGAGCTCAAATGATCTTCCCACCTTGACCTCCCGAAGAGCTGGGATTGCTGCTGTGAGCCATCTCGCCCAGCCTCTAGTAAACAGTTTTTAAAAGCAAATCTGGCCAGGCTACTATTCCCTCAATGAGAGTGCCCCACTCTTCCCGTGCCCCCACACTCTTCCCGTTCCCCCAGCCCTAAGACCAACTCACTTTTACTTTGAAGTCTTGTCTGACACTCCTTCTCTGTGCTCCTTTAGCTTTATGTTCATACCTTCGTTATGGTACTTGTACTGTGATTCCCTGTTTACTTATCTCCTCTACCATAAAGCATGTTCTTTAAGTCCAGGTACTCTTTCTTCTTCTATATACCCTATATAAGAACATTTTCTAGTACATTAGTGAATATTACGTGTTGATTTAGAATAACTAAGGGTCTCCCTGTCACCCAGGCAGTGGCCCAATCACAGCTCACTGCAGCTTCTACTTCCTAGGCTCAATTGATTCTACCACCTCAGCACCCCCAGGTAACTGGGACTACAGGCATGTACTAGCACGCCTGGTTAATTTTTGTTTAATGTGATTTTGTTTTGTTCTTGGTAGAGACAGGGTTCTGCCATGTTGCCTATGTCAATAAAATGAGAAGAGGCTGGTTCATACAAGACAGTTTATATTTTATTCAAGTTAACCAAGGCAAAGACTCAGATCTTTCACATTCTTGCTCTTGCCCACTCCCTTCTCTCCATTTTTTTCCATTTCTTTTTTTTCTTTAACAGCCTGTGTTGCCCAGGCTGTTTTCAAACTTGGGCCCAAGCAGTCCTGCCGCCTCAGCCTCCAGAATAGCTGGGATTACAGGCACACAGTCTTTTAAAGGTGATTCGCACTGTTAAAATTATGACCATTAAGGGCATTTTTTTGTAAAATGCTTTTTTGAGACATTTTATTAGACTGACCTCATAGGTAGAACTTAAAAAAAAATTTTTTTTTACGATTTTTGTAATCTCTTTAATCTTACTTCTAGATATGTTATCTGGTCACAGGTGAGGAAAGGTTGAGCAAGCAATATCTTTAATTTTTTAGTGCACTGTGGCCCCCTTTATTAAAATATACTACTAACACAAATAATACTAATGTACAATGGATATTGTTAAAAGTTCAGGCTACACTGTAACAAGTAAAAAATGAAAGAAAGCCGTCCTTTCTCCTCTGTTTCATTTCTTAGAAGTAACCATTGTTTTCAATTTGTTGCATTTCGGTTTTTTAGTAAAGTTTTAAAATACACATGCTGTTAGGAAGAAGTGCTTTAGAAATACTGAATATGAGTTTATTGTAATTAGTAACTTTTGTGATTACTTTTAGATAGACAGATTTTATTTTTTCAAGTAGTTTTAGGTTTACAGTAAAGTTGAGCTGAAAGCAAAGACACAGCCTCCTGCACATTTATTATAATACATTTGCTACAATAGATGAACCAACACTGACACATCATTATCAGCCAAAGTCCACAGTACATTAAGGTTCACCCCTGGTGTACCTATCATCATCATGATATGGTGTACATATCATCATCTATGAGTTTTGCCAAATGTATAGAGATATTTATCTACCACTACAGTATCACAGAGAATAATTTCACTGCTCAAAAAATCCACAGTATCCACCTGTTCATCCCTTTACTTTCTTCCCCTCAAACTCCTGGCAACCACTGATCTTTTTACTGTTTCCACGGTTTTGTCTTTTCCAGGATGTCATATATTTGCAATCATTATGTAGCCTTTTCCAATTGGCTTCTTTCACATATTCCTGAATATGTATCCAAGGTTCTTCCATGTCTTTTCCTGGCTTGATAGCTCATTTCTTTTTAGGGCTGAATAATATTCCATTGGTATATCACAGTTTACTTATCCATTCACCTACTGAAGGATATATGGACTGCTGCGGAGTTTTGGCAATTACAAATAAAGAATGCTATAAACATCCATGTTCTTGGTTTTTGTGTAGACTTAAGTTTTCAGCTCCTTTGGTTAAGTACTAAGTAGTATGACTGCCGGATTGAATGCTAAAAAATAGGTTTAGGTTTGTAAGAACCGCCAAACTGTTTTGTCTTCTCTTTCTCTTGACAGTGTCTTTTGCAGAGCAGTTTTAAATTTTAATAAAATCTAACTTACCATTTCTTTCTTTCATGGGTGTGCCTTTGGTTTTCCATCTGAAAAGTTATCACCAACCCCAGTGACAGCTAGTATTTTGTTTACTTTTATTTGGTGTTCTTGTCATTGTAATGAGACTACTTTTATGTTGGGGGTAGGTGGAAAATGTTTTGCACTTCACTACCAGGGATTAGTGATTGCTGCTAATATTTCACTTTTGTGGGAGTTGATGGTGTTTATGTTTTTGTGTTAACATGAAAGAAACCAATTAGCCTTTTTTTATAGGGTAACTTTAATTCAGCTTAAATCTGCAAATTTGTGGAATTTTAGACCAAGAAATGACATGAGTGTCTAGTTCAAGTTCTTCATTTTACAAATGAAGGTACAAAGAATGAGAAATATTAATGAAGAATTATTAATGAAGATAGGACTTAGAATTGCTTATAACCATGTTAAAGAACTAAGATAAAAGATGTATTGGTAATTTTTTCTGGTGTAACAAATACTTTTGATGATGATGCGGGTTTATTTCTATTCTTTTTCACTTGTGTTGTGCGTCCTAATTTTAAGAGGGTAAGTTTTAAAACAGTGAAAATATAAAAAGTTTTTATACTTTTCCAATGTTGGGCTTAACTTGATAGGTTTATTAAGGCAAATCAAATAAATGTTGAGAAGTACACAATTAAATAAGTTATTATTTGAGAGCATTTCTTTTCAGGTTTTATTTTTGTTGTGTTTCGTTTTTTTTTTTTTGGGAGACGGAGTCTTGCTCTTTCTCAGGCTGGAGTGCAGTGGCGCATCTTAGCTCACTGCAAACCTTCCACCTCCTGGGTTCAAGCAATTCTCCTACCTCAGCCTCCCAAGTAACTGGGACTACAGGCGTGGACCACCACATCCAGCTAATTTTTTGTATTTTCAGTAGAGAAGGGGTTTCACCATGTTAGCCAGGATGGTCTCGATCTCCTGACCTCGTGATCCACCTGCCTCGGCCTCCCAAAGTCCTGGGATTATAGGCATGAGCCACCATGCCCAGCCTTTTTTTTTTTTTTTTTTTTTTTTAAAGACAGAGTCTTACTCTGTCGCCCAGGTTGGAGTGTTATGGTGCAATCTCAGCCTACTGCAACTTCCACCTCCTGAGTAGCTGGGACTACAGGTGTGCACCACCATGCCAGACTAATTTTTTTTTTGTATTTTAATTTTATTTATTTTTTTGAGACAGAGTCTTGCTCTGTCACCCAGGCTGGAGTGCAGTGGCATAATCTCGGCTCACTGCAACCTTCACCTCCTGGTTCAAGCAATTCTCATGCCTCAGCCTCCAAAGTAGCTGGGATTACAGGTGCGCACCACCACACCCTGCTAATTTTTTGTATTTTTAGTAGAGACGGGGTTTCACCATGTTGGCCAGACTGGTCTCGAACTCCTGACCTCAGGTGATCTGCCTGCCTCGGCCTCCCAAAGTGCTGGGATTACAGGTGTGAGCCACCACACATGGCCCATGATAATTGTATTACCGTTAGTGTACGGATACTCTAGTAGGGAATATAGGTGAGTGGTATACCAAACTCTCTGTACTATTTTTGTAACTATTCTACAAATCTAAAATTACTTTAAAATAAAACAAAAAACAGGCCAGGTGCAGTGGCTCACGCCTGTAATCCCACCACTTTGGGAGGCCAAAGCGGGTGCATCACCTGAGGTCAGGAGTTCATGACAGCCTGGCCAACATTCGGTGAAACCCCATCTCTACAAAAAAACAAAAATTAGCTGGGCATGATGGCGGGCGCCTGTAATCAAATCGCTTGAACCCGAGAGGCGGAGGTTGCAGTGAGCCAAGATTGCCCCACTGCACTCCAGTCTTAGGGACAGAGTGAGACTCTGTCTCAAAAAAAAATAACAAAAACAAAAAGTAAAACAAAAAACCTTCTAGTTATGGAAAAATCTCCAAGACATACAATTAAGAGGAAAAAATCAAACTGCTAGAAAATGTGCTTGCATGCTACCCTTTGGGAAAGTTAAGAGTGCATAATGTTTAGTATATTATCCATATACATATAGTATATATATGGATTCTGTGAAAGAACCACCATGCAATTGGAAATAGTGGGGCTGTCTCTGAGGTTAACTTAACTAAGCGGTTTTCTTTTCACTCTGAATCCTTTTGTCCCTTTTTTTTTTTTTTTTTTTTTCAGACGGAGTCTCTGTCACCCAGGCTGGAGTGCAATGGTGCCATCTTGGCTCACTGCAACCTCCCCCTCCTGGGTTCAAGCAATTCTCCCACCTTAGCCTCCCTAGTTGGGATTACAGGCACCCGCCATCATGCCCAGCTAATGTTTGTATTTTAGTAGAGACAGGGTTTCACCATGTTGGCCAGGCTGGTCTTGAACTCCTGACCTCAGGTGATCCGCCCACCTCGGCCTCCCAAAGTGCTGGGATTACAAGCGTGAGCCACCGCGCCCAGCTGCCTTTTGTTCCTTTTGAACGTTATACTAGAAAACAAAAGCGGAAGGAGGAAAAATGTGATTTCAAACCCCCAGGGCACAACTATAGTAATAATCGTAGTAAAGATGACAATGATAGTAGTGGTGGTATTTTATTTCTTGCCTCCTAACCCACCTCCCCACCAAAATTGAGTCATTCTGACAAACATAGACTTATCAGGATCATTCTTTCTAAAAACAGTATGGCATCTGATTATCTGAAGGCCTCCACAGGATCTGAAAGGTATTTTTTGCTGCTGTACCTTCCCTTCAAAACCTCACTTAGATCTCTGAATTTCCTTTAGATGTAGATGATCCTATAATGTATCATACAAACCACTCTGAGATAAAATGGGTATTAAGGCTGGGTACAGTGGCTCACACCTATAATCCCAGCACTTTGGAAAGCCAAGGTGGGAGGATCTCTTGAGCCCAGGAGTTCAAGACCAGCCAGGGAAACACAGTGACACCCTATCTTCATAAATTTTTTTTAAATGTTTTTTAAAAAAAATTTTAATCATGGTGTACACCTGTAGTCTCAGCTATTCAAGAGCCTGAGTGGGGAGGAGGATCCCTTGAGTCCAGGAGTTGGAGGCTGCAGTAAACTATGATCTTGCCACTTCAGTCCAGCCTGGGTGACAGAGCAAGACCCTGTCTTAGAAAAAAAACAAAAAAAGAAAAAACAAAAGATGCTAACAGTAATTATTCCAAAACAAAAGGTATAAACTAAAACTCATGGTTATCCTGGTAAAAATTCATAGGTCCTATATTACAGCATTTCTAAAACTTAGTTTTAATGACTGTTTATAGGTATGAGCTGAGGGGGGTAAAAAATAAAGTTTAAATTTAAAAAAATGACTGCTTGGAACACTTATTTCATTATCTAAATCAACTCTTCCTTTCTGAATACTATATGCTTTCAAAATTGAAATATAGTTTTTCATTTATGCTGATCAGGAATTTAAGTTCAAAAGGGTCAGACTGGAAGCAATCTAGCTTTTCTAAAAAAAAAACAGTATTAGATTTTAAATTATATGCACACACCCAATTGACTTTCCTTCAACTGCCTCCACTCTCAAAAAAAAACTTCAACTTGTGGTAGGTCTAATGGCCAATGAATACAACCTGGCTGACCCGCCCTGCATGTCATTAAAACACACAGTACCATGGCCTGGCGTGGTGGCTCAAGCCTGTAATCCCAGCACTTTGGGAGGCCGAGACGGGCGGATCACGAGGTCAGGAGATCGAGATCATCCTGGCTAACATGGTGAAACCCCGTCTCTACTAAAAAATACAAAAAAACTAGCCGGGCAAGGTGGCGGGTGCCTGTAGTCCCAGCTACTCGGGAGGCTGAGGCAGGAGAATGGCGTAAACCCGGGAGGCGGAGCTTGCAGTGAGCTGAGATCCGGCCACTGCACTCCAGCCTGAGAACAGAGCAAGACTCCGTCTCCAAAAAAAAAAAAACGAAAAAAAAAAAGAAGGAATTATTAGGACAAGTCAAAGATCACAATCAAGAGCCTATAATCTCAAAAAGCAAAACACAATACTGAAACTCTAAAGAGCTGTTCTTATCCTCTTCCCTCTTCCTATAACTATTAAAATTTAATACAACTTCAGTCAGGTGCAGTGGTTCATGCCTGTAATCCCTGCACTTTGGGAGGCCAAGGCAGGGCAGGTGGACCACAAGGTCAGGAGTTCAAGACCAGCCTAGCCAAGATGGTGAAACCCCATCTCTACTAAAAACACAAAAATTAGCCAGGTGTGGTGGCAGGCACCTGTAATCCCAGCTGCTCAGGAGGCTGAAGTAGAGAATTGCTTGAACCTGAGAGGCAGAGGATGCAGTGAGCTGAGATCGCGCCACTGCACTCCAGCCTGGCGACAGAGCGAGACTCCATCTCAAAAAAAAAAAAAAAAAAAAAAAAAAAAAAAAAAAAATTCTTTGAAAATATTTTAAATGAATAATATTACTCAAAGCTCAAAGTTGGTGGATCCTAGCTGGGCATGGTGGCTCACACTTGTAATCCCAGCACTTTGGAAGGCAGGAAGATCACTAGAGGCCAGGAGGTCAAGACCACAAAAGACGACCCCGTCTCTACAAAAAATACAAAAAATTAAATTAACTGAATGTGGTGGTACACACCTGTAGTCCCAGCTACTCGGGAGGCTGCAATGGGAGGATCGCCTGAGTCCAAGAGGTCAAGAGTGCAGTAAGCAGTGATTGCACCACTGTACTGCATCCTGGGCAAATTTCCACTTTTGTCCTGTGTTTGGAAGTAGAATCCTTGACCTGTAAGAAATCCTGTCTCAATAAATAAATGTATGTATGCACCTTTAAAATGGAATTTAAAAGAAAATGTCCCGGGAGAAAAGCCTATCCAAAAGAAATGGACATCTTGGGGATTATTGGTGTCATTTCACTAGTATACTTAAAATTTATTTCAATTTATAGCCAGATGCAGTGGCTCACACCTGTAATCCCAGCAATTTGGGAGGCTGAGGTGGGTGAATCACCTGAGGTCAAGAGTTCAAGACCTGCCTGGCCAACATGATGAAACCCTGTCTCTACCAAAAATACAAAAATTGGCCAGGTGTGGTGGCAGGCACCTGCAGTCCCAGTTACTAGGGAGGCTGAGGCAGGAGAACTGCTTGAACCCAGTAGGCGGAGGTTGTGGTAAGCCAAGATTACACCACTGAACTCTGGCCTGGGCAACAGAGTGAGACACTGTCTCAAAAAAAAAAAAAATTATTTCTATTTACAAGGTAGATAGAAACACCATTGTGATCAATTCCTAATGAACCTAATTCTTCACTGTTGTTTCCATAATCATATAGTCTGATTTACAACAATTTCCAATATATTATTATAAAAACCAAAGCTCTCTGAAGTCAGAGACACCAGAAATCAAGTTACTACCATTTGCTAGTTGTATAACCTTGGGCAAATTCCCAAACCTCTCTCTAGGCCCATTTCCCCCATTGTAAAATCCAGATTATTACACTATAGCATTGTTACATATGTTGTGAGGTTTAAAGAGGTACAAAGTAATAGATTATTATTTTAAAATACTGCTGAGGCCAGTCAATGACCCAGAGGAATAAACTTCACTTAATACATAAATTTAATTCTATGTCAATTGGTAGGAAAGATAATTGGCCAGTAATCTCAGCAAGTAACTAAGAACCTGAAAACACATCACACTGGGTCAAGGGTGTAGAAATATCACACACTCATCTAAAAATACATGTACAACTGTTTGACACATCAAATTCTTCTGGATAATGTGATTAGGACAAGAAATAACTGGTTTCCCAAAAAAGCACTATGCTGAAAAATAAAATTTATTTTTTTTAATTTTATTTATTTATTTATTTTTGAGACAGTGTCTCACTCTGTTGCCCAAGCTGGAGTGCAGTGGGGCAATGCTGGCTCGCTGCAACCTCTGCCTCCCAGGTTTAACAAATTTTCATGCCTCAGTTTCCCAAGTAGCTGGGATTACAGGCACCAGCCACCGTGCCCAGTTAATTTTTGTAATTTTTTTTTGAGACAGAGTCTTGGTCTGTCGCCCAGGCTGAAGTGCAGTGGCATGATCTTGGCTCACCGCAACCTCTGCCTCCCGGGTTCAAGTGATTCTCCTGCCTCAGCCTTACTGGGATTACAGGCACGTGCCACCACACCTAACTAATTTTTGTATTTTTAGTAGAGACGGGGTTTCACCATGTTGGCCAGGCTGGTCTTCAACTCCTGACCTCAAGTTATCTGCCCTCCTTGGCCTCCCAAAGTGCTGGATTACAGGTGTAAGCCACCACACCCGGCCTAATTTTTATATTTTTTAGTAGCAGATGGGGTTTCACCATGTTGGCCAGGCTCGTCTTGAGCTCCTGACCTCAAGTGATCCGCCCACCTCGACCTCCTAAAGTGCTGCGATTACAGACATGAGCCACTGCACCCAGCCAGAAAAACTAACTTTTAGCCAGGAGCAGTGGCACATGCCTGTAGTCCCAACTACTCAACAGACTGAGGTGGAAGAATTGCTTCAGTTCAAGTGCAGCCTGGGCAACACAGCAAGACCCTGTCTCCATTTAAAAAAAAAAAAAAAAAACTGGGCACGTTGGCTCATGCCTGTAATCCCCACACTTTGGGAGGCCAAGGTGGGCGTGGATCATCTGAGGTCAGAAGTTTGAGACCAGCCTGACCAACATGGTGAATCCCATCTCTACTAAAAACACAAAAAATTAGCCAGGCGTGGTGGCGGGCGCCTGCAGTCCCAGTTACTCGGGAGGCTGAGGCAGGAGAATGGCGTGAACCTGGGAGGCAGAGCTTGCAGTGAGCCGAGATGGAGTCACTGCACTCCAGCCTGGGCGACACAGCAAGACTCCGTCTCCACAAAAAAAAAAAAAAAAAAAGTTTAAGGAAAAAAAAAAGGGAGCTACCACCAACTAGTTTGGAGAGTTACTTGGATTAGATAAATATCTTCAAAATGTCTTGGCACCAGACCTGACATGTAATCTAGCTGGCAACAAACAGTAGCTGATATTATCCTCACCATATATCACTGTAGTCAACTTTTATAAAGGTGTAATGGTCAAGGATAAGCTTATAGTACCCTAACTTGGGAGTATCCAGTAGAAATACCATTCTCCTCTCCAATCTATTATTTTACTGGAACAAATGAACAAAATGGACTTTTGTCTTGTTTTCTTATGCTTTTATGATAACACAGTAACAATCAGGTACTCACTAATGTTTGGAAAATGGAATGGGATTATCTGCTAGACCCACAGTGAAAAGACAAGCAAGAAGTCATAAATGACCAATTAAACCACTGGTTTATAACCAATTAAACCAATGGTGGTAAGCCATTAGTTTTTTTTTTTTTTTTTTTAAGACAGTCTCATTCTGTCACCCAGGCTGGAGTAAGTGGCAGAATCCTGACTCACAACAACCTCTGCTTCCTGGGTTCATGCAATTCTCCTGCCTCAGTAGCCTCCCCTCTGCAGTAGGTGGGACTACAGGTATGCACCACTATGCTCAGCTAATTTTTGTATTTTTAGTAAAGACAGGGTTTTGCCTTGTTGGCCAGGCTGGTCACAAACTCCTGACCTCAGGTTATCCACCCACCTTGGCTCCCAAAGTGCTGGGATTACAGGCACAAGCCATCATGCCTGACAACTATTGGTTTTTAATACAGAGATGTTTCTGAAACAAAAATTATAATCTTTAATAAACATACCAACTATTTCCTACCAGTTTATTAACTGGTACAAAATGCTGCCATGTATTAAAGTAGTACAGTGGGTGAGCCACTGCACGCAGCCAGAAAAACTAACTTTTAGCCAGAAGCAGCGGCACATGCCTGTAGTCCCAACTACTCAACAGACTGAGGTGGAAAAACTGCTTCAGTTCAAGTGCAGCCTGGGCAACACAGCAAGACCCTGTCTCCATTTAAAAAAAAAAAAAAAAAGCTGGGCACGTTGGCTCATGCCTGTAATCTCCACACTTTGGGAGGCCAAGGTGGGCGCAGATCATCTGAGGTCAGGAGTTTGAGACCAGCCTGACCAACATGGTGAACCCCATCTCTACTAAAAACACAAAAAATTAGCCAGGCGTGGTGGCGGGCGCCTGCAGTCCCAGTTACTCAGGTGGCTGAGTAACTATATGAGTATCTCCAGTATGTTTTACATACTGGAGATAATACCAACATTCTACATACCACAATGTATATACCACAGTATATATACCTTGAAGAGAGGCCAATCTATATACCACAGTAAACAGAATACTATACAAGAAATCAGCCAGGCTCGATGGCATGCACCTGTAGTCTCAGCTACTAGGGAGGCACAGGTGGGAGGATGGTGTGAGTCCAGGAGCTCAAGTCCAGCCTGGGCAATGTAACAAAATTCCACCTCTTTTATTTAAAAAGAAAAGAACAAAAGAAGTCAAAGGATCAAAGCTCAAACTTCAGCTCTGCACTAGGCAAAATAATTTATCCAGGCTCAGTTTCTTCATCTTCAAAACAGGATTAGTACCTCTTCTATTTACTTCACTGAATTATTAGAAGAACCAGAAAAGAACATTATATAAAAGGCATTTATTAAACCATAAAGTATAAAACTATACCATATTACCATTCTCATAACCAGGTCAGATTACCTTTGTAACATCCTGGTGCCTCAGTTTCTTAACTTCCTTTCCTACAATGATCTTGTTCTCCATTCTGCCTTAACCATATACTCTCATAATCATTAACAATAATCTCAACCCTTCTATTAATATAACCGTTATTTCAAACATTGTATTCTACAACCACCACCTTCTATCTTTCTAGCTCATTCCCTCCAGTACTCCCACTCTAACAAGTCTTAAATCCCATAATCTACAATCCATTGATCCTACCAATTTTTCACCCTCTCACTACCTATACTGCTGCCACCACCCGCACTCCCAAACGTCCTCATTCATCTCCTTACCAAGCTTAAAATCACATGGTCCAGCCGGGCACAGTGGCTCACACCTGTAATCTCAGCACTTTGGGAAGCCGAGGTGGATGGATCGCCTGAGGTCAGGAGTTCGCGACCAGCCTGGCCAACATAGTGAAACCCCGTCCCTATTAAAAATACAAAAATTAGCTGGGCATGGTGGCAGGCGCCTGTAATCCCAGCTACTTGGGAGGCTGAGGCAGGAGAATCATTTGAACCCGGGAGGCGGAGGTTGCAGTGAGCCAAGACCACACCACTGCACACCAGCCTGGCAACAAGAGCGAAACTTCATCCCAAAAAAAAAGAAATCACATGGTCCATTATTATAATCACTCCTCATATACGCCCTCTACTCGTTTGCTCCTATTCACATTAACTCTGGTTAAGAGAGACTGGTTATCAACACTTTAACTATATGGGTATAGCACATCTAACAAACTATAGCTGAATTAATCTTCCTATAAGTAAGAGGGCTGTGACTGTCTATCCCTCAGCTTAAGCATCTTAAATAGCTAGTGCATTCCTGCTTACAGCATTAAAATAAAATTTATCTTTGCAGCCCCAGTCTCCACTTTTTCCCTATGCCCAATCATTAATTCATTGTCCTAAAAAAAAACAAATTCTGCTTGTTCCACTTCTTTACTTTTGTCCTGGCTATTTTTGCCAACTGAGTGTACTTCCATTCACTTGAAGGATGGAATCCCAACCTTCAAGATCCAGCTTAAATGCTAACTTCTTCATAAAAGTATGCCCAGGCCAGCACGGTGGCTCACACCTGTAATCCCAGCACTTTGGGAGGCCAAGGCAGGCAGATCACTGGAGGTGGGAGTTCAAGACCAGCCTGACCTACATGGTGAAACCCCATCTCTACTAAAAATACAAAAATTAGTCAGGCGTGGTGGTGGGCGCCTGTAATCCCAGCTACTTGTGAGGGTGAACCATGAGAACTGCTTGAACCCAGGAGGTGGAGGCTGCAGTGAGCTGAGATCACGCCACTGCATTCCAGCCTGGGCAACAGAGCAAGACTCTGTCTGAAAAAAATAACATCACATCACATCACATCACATCACATCACATCACATCACATCACATCATCCCACTTTAAGGGTTCTCTCCTTAGAGTTCTGCATTTATTAGCTATACTGTTTTTCTGATAATCATGCTGGTCTTATGAATAATAAACTAAACCTTATTACTTATGTTTATCTCTCCAACTAATATGAAAACTCCTTGAAAAACAAAAACACTTTTTTTTTTTTTTTTTTTTTTTTTTTTTTTTTTGAGGGGAGTCTCGCTCTGTCCGCCCATGACTGGAGTGCAGTGGCAAGACTCAGCTCACTGCAAGCTCCGCCTCCCGGGTTTACGCCATTCTCCTCCCTCAGCCCTCCCGAGTAGCTGGACTACAGGCGCCGCGCACTCGCCCGGCATTTTGTATTTTTAGTAGAGACGGGGTTTCACCCGGTTAGCCAGGATTGGTCTCGATCTCCTGACCTCGGATCCCGCCCATCTCGGCCTCCCAAAGTGCTGGGATTACAGGCTTGAGCCACCGCGCCCGGCCACAAAAACACTTCTTAACCAGCTACCCGCACAGAAACACTTAAACTACAATAAGTACGTCTTAGTACAACCACTATTCAAACACTGTTTTATTTAAGTTTTCAAAAATTAAGTCTATATTCTAGAAAGTATTCTCAAGGTAAATATACTCCTTGTTATTGCTTGCACAGATGATACCCTAGTACAAATATTAAACCAATTAAATTTTCAACCACTTTTGCCCTTTCTTTAAAGATTCCTCATAATTTTACTCATAGCTCTCTATTCACAGCAACAAGGGAAATTACTGACACTACAGCATACAATCCACAAGCATTAGCTTAATTTCTTTTTCTGTTTTGTTTTGTTTTGTTTTGAGACAGAGTCTCACTCTGTTGCCCAGGCTGTAGTGCAATGGTGCAGGATCAGCTCACTGCAACCTCCGCCTCCCAGGTTCAAGAGATTCTCCTGCGTCAGCCTCCCAAATAGCTGGGACTACAGGAACACACCACCACACCCAGCTAATTTTTTGTATTTTTAGTAGAGACGGGGTTTCGCCATTCTGGCCAGGCTGGTCTCGAACTCCTGACCTCGGGTGATCCACCTGCCTCAGCCTCCCAAAATGCTGGGATTACAGGCGTGAACCACTGCGCCCAACCTACCTTTACTTCTGTAGTCAAGACCTACAGTATCAAAATAATTTCTTGATTTTGATCAGCATTGCCTACAAAAAGGATGAAAAATTAAGACCCTCTTTTCTCATTAACTCTGGAAGAATAATGTTAGGGGAGCTATAAGAGAGGTACTGACTCTTCCAACAATGTCATTATTAAAACGTCAGAAAACTCTATGACTTTTTTCTATTACAACTTTAAACCTGTAAAGCTATTTTGTGTTTCAATTCTATGAAACACTAAGATGAACTAGAATTCCTCTTTGAAATCAATGTAATTGCCAAAGATTGGCAAGGATGACAACAAATAATTGGAACTTCATGAGATGAAACCAAATGCATATTACAAAGATACTTTCTGGTTGCTTGAGTGACACGCACACAGGAATTATTGTACCTCAAAACTATGACAAAAAGAATTAAAGTAAATGGCAGGATACTCCTGTTTTGCTCACTAACAACTTTAATTTCTTACTATCTATAGGGCTTACTAAATAATAGAGTCATGTGCTACTAATCTGTGTACAATGTCAGAACAACTTTAGCTGCTTTTTCTTCCTAAATTAGGAATAAAATACTAAACATATTTGTTTAAATTCCAAAGAAATCATTTGGTATAAAAAACGACCATACAGCATATAGCTTCTTTCAGCCTGGGCATATTTAACTTTCTGCATTGACTAATACAATATGCATTAAGCACATTTGCTTAGACTTCCACAGTTAAATGGACAATTCACTTTTTATAAGTGGAAAATCATTACAACATCTTCTGGTATTCACTGCAATATCAAATCAATGACTTCTTTCAGTATTTGTGGTGGTCATCTGTAATTCCTTGGGTAATTACCATGAATCTGCTTTTACTTAATACTAAATGGCAATGCTAATATGAAAAGAAAATTAATGCCAGACATACAAACAAAAGTACTGAGTTGTTTCGGGGAAGGAATTTTAATAGAACTCATGAACTGGAATCCACTTCCAAGCTAGAAATCATTTTCATTAATAAAATACTAGAAACTAAGTCACAAGACCAAAAATGAAACCATTACTTAGGTTTCTGATTCATAATTAAGATCTCACGAACTTCTGCTACTGCTTTTCAGAAAATGGTCATCTTGGCCAGGTGCAGTGGCACATGCCTGTAATCTCAGCACTTCTGGGGGGCCAACGTGGTAGGACAGCTTGAGCTTAGGAGTTGAGACCAGCCTGGGCGACATGGCGAAACCCCATCTCTACAAAAATGCAAAAAAATTAGCAGGGCTTGGTGACACACCTGTAGCCCCAGCTACCCAGAAGGCTGAGGTGGGAGAATCACTTGAAGCTGGGAGGTCTTGGCTGCCGGGAGCCATGATCGCGTCACTGCACTCCAGCCTGAGTGACAGAGTGAGACCTTGTCTCAAAACAAATTTTTTTTCATTTAAAAAAATTAAATTAAAAAAATCTTGACCACATCAAAAAAAAGACTGTCAGCTGGGTGCAGTGGTGCATGCCTGTAATCCCAGCACTTTGGGAGGCTGAGGTGGGAGGACTGCTTGAGCCCAGGAGTTCAAGACCGGCTTGGGCAACAAGTTGAAACCCTGTCTCTAAAAAAAATACAGAGCTTAGCCAGTCATGGTGATACATTCCTGTAGTCCCAGCTACTCGGGAGGCTGAAGTGGGAGGATTGCTTGAGCCCAGGAGGTGGAGACGGCAGTGAGTCAAGATTCCACAACTGTACTCTAGCCTGGGCAAAAGAGCCAGACACTGTCTCCAAAAAAAAAAAGAAAAGAAAACACTGTCCTTTAAAAAATTTTATCATGTACCCAGATAAACAGAAATCACATGGAAATGTATCTCAATTATGAAGCAGCACAATTGGGATAGCTTATTATACATGTGTCTTAAAATAATTTTAGCTGGGCGTGGTGGCTCACGCCTGTAATCCCAGCACTTTGGAAGGCCAAGGCGGGTGGATCACAAGGTCAGGAGATCGAGACCAGCCTGACCAACATGATGAAATCCCATCTCTACTAAAAATACAAAAAATTAGCTGGGCGTGGTGGCGGGCGCCTATAGTGCCAGCTACTCGGGAGGCTGAGGCAGGAAAATGGCATGAACCCGGGAGGCGGAGCTTGCAGTGAGCTGAGATTGTGCTATTGCACTCCAGCCTCGGCGACAGAGCGAGACTCCGTCTCCAAAAAAATAAGTAAATAAAAAATTTAAGTCACAAATTTTAGCTTTGGTTATACAATTTATCATAAAGACATGAGAAAATGTGATGAAAGAATCCCTTTGCAGTACTCTAATGAGAACTGTGTTACATGTATAGAAGGAAAGGTACAACAGGAATACCTGTTTTTCTATCATTCTGACTGTACTGTAAGAGACCTAAAATAATACTCAGTCTAATACTGTATTTGTCCAGATCTGTATCTTCCTGCCTCCCATGCCTACTTTGAAAACAAATAATGAAATACATCATCACATGAAGCCCACTGATCACAGTTCTTCCCAACCCCAATCTTTCCTAATTCCAACTTAAGTCTCTCTCTGTGAGATGTTATTCCTTGATATGTCCCACATTTTAAAAGTGATTTAATACCATTTACCCTTCAAATCACCTCCAGGGAAACTTCTGTTACGCTGACTTTACTTTGGTCCCTCTTGATCTCCTGAGAATATATTAACCAATGTCAGTATCATTTTGCATTTGCTAATAATCATGTCAATTCAGCATCAGTATTTTGAAACTGGTACAGCCCTGATTCTAATCCTTTTCACTTATCATACTATGACACAGGGAAGAGTAATGATTTTACATAAGTTTCAGTATCCCAAGCCAAACTGACATTACTTTTCATAGCTTGTGGCATTTCTTCCAGATTACAGGAGACATAGGAAAAACTATTTAAAACACTTGTCCATGTGTCATATCTGGCACACCTGCATTACAATGCCAATTATATTACATACAGAAAATATACTAATATCTTTCTGTGACCTAAATATCTTAAAACTATGAACCTCTTCACTTCACAGTCTCAACTAAGAATTTCCTGAGGGTCACATACTGGTTACATATGGAAACACAAAGAGGAATCCTACAAACATACTGCATAAATGTAATACATGACTATCTTATTGCTATTTACCATTATGATTACTTACATAGACTACAGAAAGTTCTTGGGCAATTTCTGTATTTTTATTATGACCTTTAAGATAGTATGTCTTGTTTCTCTTATCAACTTATCACTCACTGATCTATTCCTGTAGTTACTTTTCATTAGAAATAAAATGCAGAGGGCCGGGCGCAGTGGCTCACACCTGTAATCCCAGCACTTTGGGAGGCACAGGTGGGTGGATCACCTGAGATTGGGAGTTTGAGACCAGCCTGACCAACAGTAGAGACAGTAGAAACCCTGTCTCTACTAAAAAATACAAAAATACAAAAAAAAAGCTGGACATGGTGGGACATGCCTGTAATCCCAGCTACTCAGGAGGCTGAGGCAGGAGAATCGCTTGAACCCGGGAGGCGGAGGTTGAGGTGAACTGAGATGTTGCCATTGCATTCCAGCATGGGCAACAAGAGTGAAACTCCATCTCAAAACAAAAAAAAAGAAATAAAATGCAGAGAACACTTGGAACACAAATCATCAGTCCTCTGCAGGTACATACGCTAAAGAACATTTCCTCACCAGCATTCAGCTGCATCACCAATAATAGCTGCGCAACCATAAAATGCTAAGCACTGTATCTTAATGGCACCGTATGGCTAGTTATACATCACTGTACAAACAAAACTTTCTTTAATGAACTTGTAATCCAAAGTGTTGATTATCTTAAGTTATATATTTTCCATTAGTTTGTGTAACACTTCAATCTGTGAACAAATATATCTTAATCTGGTAAATGCCGGCAGAAGTAACATCTCATTCAGAAATTGAGGTCAGATTCTTAAAGGAGTAGTTAAAAGTCTTAAAACATTTGTAAAAATAAACACATCAGCTTAGATTACAAAGATTACCTAAGATTTAAAAAAACAACACTTAAAAGGCTAGACAAAAGAATGTCTAAACTAAAACAGTTAACAATATCCTCTATGACACAACATAATTTATCATTTATCATTGTTGAAAGCCCCCCTAGAAGCCGTTGGGAGACCAGAAAGAAACAGATCTGGACAAAACCAAACAGAATAAAAACTGGAATTGTATCACCTTTCTTTTTTTTTTCTTTGTTTTTTTTTTTTGGAGACGGAGTCTAGCTCTGTCGCCCAGGCTGCAGTGCAGTGGCCACATCTCAGCTCACTGCAAGCTCTGCCTCCCAGGTTTACGCCATTCTCCTGCCTCAGCCTCCGCCTCCTGGGTTTACGCCATTCTCCTGCCTCAGCCTCCCGAGTAGCTGGGACTACAGACGCCCGCCACCTCGCCTGGCTAGTTTTTTGTATTTTTTAGTAGAGACGGGGTTTCACCGTGTTAGCCAGGATGGTCTCGATCTCCTGACCTCGTGATCCGCCCATCTCGGCCTCCCAAAGTGCTGGGATTACAGGCTTGAGCCACCGCGCCCGGCCTGTATCACCTTTCTAAAAGCTCCCTTATTCTTCGTCACCTATAAGTTTATCCTCCACATTTGATGACTCAGTTACAGCTATATAAAATGTGTAATTGTCAGCAGCAGACAAAATGGTCATGAGGACAAGTTCAAGAGTCCAAAAGTCAGTATGAATTTAGGCTCTGAGATTTAACAGATGTATGTAACTGGCTAAGTTACCTAATTCTCTGTGCCTCAGCTGAAAACGGCAGTAAGAACAGTACCTACCTCGTAAGGGTTATAGTGAAGACTATATAGTGAAGACACATAAAGCCTGTGGAATAGGACCTGTTCGTTATTATAATAAAGTTACCAATTAAAAAAAGTTAGGTCCCTGATAATGATTAATCTCTACATTCATGAGTGCTTCAAGTGGAATACCACCGTTAACCATAACTTTTGACTATATATACAAAACACCTTTGAAACTTAGGTATTCATGCAGGGCGCGGAGGCTCACGCCTGTAATCCCAGCACTTTGGGAGGCCGAGGCGGGCGGATCACGAGGTCAGCAGATCAGGACCATCCTGGCTAACATGGTGAAACCCTGTCTTTACTAAAAATAAAAAAAATCAGCCAGGTGTGGTGGCGGGCGCCTGTAGTCCCAGCTACTCGGGAGGGCAAGACAGGAGAATCGCTTGAACCCAGGAGGCGGAGGTTGCAGTGAGCCAAGATCGCGCCACTGCACTCCAGCTTGGGTGACGGAGCGAGACTCGGTCTCAAAAAAAAAAAAAAAAAAAACGTAGGTATTCACAAATTGTAATACTCAGCCCAACTCCCTGACTCCATAATAATTTCAAGAGACATCAAACTCTCCAAAATTTGCACTTGATAAACTGGTAAAGAGTGAAGCTCTACAGCTTTAAATCATCCTGCCAAATTAAAGGCAAAGAAAATAACAGTCATCTCGAACTTACCAGAGAAGATGAACAGAAAAATTTCCAGTGCTACAAGATCTGTTGAAAGCAACAAGATCTACCCACTGTGTTTGGAAACTTACTATGATTTGTTTTCTAGTCAGTGGCTTCACCCAAAACCTTTTAAGGAGGCCACGTTTAATTTTGAATAACCTGAAGCTGAAAATGTTTCAGATACATTATTCACAGGAGAATCCTATTACGTTACATTCTCTCACCAATAACTTTGAATCAAAAGACATCATTAAGTGAAAGTCAATCTGTATTTTCCCTTTATTAAAACACAGAAAATACCACTTTATTTTAAATGAAAGTACTTTAAATGAATGCGATAAATTAACAGAATTTATAAAAGTTTTAACATCTTCCAACTGTCTAAAAGGTTTCCATTCCCAATACCTTATTTACCCAAAACGCTAGGACATCTGAATTTTAAAAACCAACATTTTCGGCTGGGCGCGGTGGCTCACACCTGTAGTCCCAGCACTTTGGGAGGCTGAGGCAGGCAGATCACGAGGTCAGGAGTTCGAGACCACCCTGGCCAAGACGGTGAAACCCCCCATCTCTACTAAAAATACAAAAATAAGCCGGGTGTGGTGAAGGGCGCCTGTAGTCCCAGCTGCTCGGGAGTCTGAGGCAGAAGAATCGCTTGAACCCAGGAGGCGGAGGTTGCAGTAAGTCGAGATGGTGCCACTGCACTCCAGCCTGGGCGACAGAGTGAGACTCCGTCTCAAAAACAAACAATAAAAAAACCCAACATTTTCCTGGTTGACCCAACTTAACAGGGGTTGGTTCTTTCAACATAGAAGCAGAAAATGAAGTATACGTATCATCTTCAAAGGATTACCATGAAACCAAAATCAGGTTTTGCAATACCCAACTAAAGCATCAGAAGAGAGGGTCATCTTACTTAGAAACTGAGTATTGAAAAAGTAGAGGCTAACCCCCTCAATTTTTTTCAGGAAACAGCATTCACACTCTGCTATCCACAATTTTCAAAATCTTCATTAAAGGCCCCGAAAATCCTGTTTGTTAAGCCTGCTGGAATTCTGTGGTTGACAGTCACCTTTCCTCAAAACTTAATTGTCCATATTATCTATTTTCGATTTTATTAGGTCACCTTGAGATTCTCTCCTCTGAAAAGCATTTGCGGGCTTTACTTATCAATAGGTCTCTATTGGTAATTTAAAAATCAATAAAGCTCATCATACACTTTGCAGCCTACTCATATTTTATGGTGCTTGCTAAAATATACATATATGTCTCAGGGATCAAAAGGCTAATATGAACTGCTTCAAACTTCGGTGAATCTGCATTATATCCTTAGAACACCTTGCGATTCTTCTGTATTGTGCCGCAGCTACACAGCAAGCGCATGATCACAAGGCTTTAACAGCCCCCAGATCCCTTACTGCTGCAGAACTTCTCATAAGCGTTCTATGTACTACATTGTTAACAGCGCTGAGTTAAAATTGTTAAACTGCTTTATCTACTTATTTACCAATCCTATCATCTCAGGGAATTCAAACTCTTTAAACTGCATTCTGAAACACACCTAGAGTGCTTTCCTATTGCTTTGAGTAGGATCTGCAGCCGGATAAAAACTTGAGTTCTGAGATTCATCCCCTGACCCAAATTGCAGTTGCCAGGATATGCGGTAGTAATGCAGAGGTTTTTTTTGAGACTCCACGGATGTATTTTATCTAGAAATAGCCAATCTCTTCTAAATCCCTTTTAGTCTTCGAGATTTCCGCGGTAACAATTTCAACAGCAAGGTATTTTCAACAGCGAAAAAATGAGTTATTCTAATTTGGCCTTTATTTTTCACTCAATAGAGCTTGCCATCGTAAGAGCATTTTTCCATACCAACATGTGCAATTGAAAAAAGAAAATCAAGCTTTTGGCACTAGTGACCCCACGCGTGGAAGGCCCATTATCATTACCCTTCTTACAAATCTTTCGAGATAGGATTTGAGGTTAGGCTCACATCGGATCATAGTCCAGTAACTTACTGTTTTCCAAGCCCAATTAACAGCCTAATAACAACAGCAACACTTATGTCCCGGGAAATCTCAATGTATGACTAACCAATAAGGCGCCTGATAACGAAGGCAACCTTTTCCCAGGTAAGGAAAAGGAAAAGCAGACAATGAAAGCAACTGATTTATCACAGTGAAGAAAGAAAAGAGAAGGACCCCAAAAGGATCCGTGAGAGCAAAATCCCGGGGTTCGGAAGCCTTGGCCTCAGCAACACTCGCCTCCAAGTCCTCTAAGCCCAACCCAACCACCTCTCTGGTCCCCTGGGAGCCAACCCTTTGCCGGCACAGGCCGGGCAGACCCGGAGAGCACAGCCCCCCCGCCCCCGCACAGCTCCCAGGCCCGGTTCCAAAATCCGACGCCAAACAGGCGGAAGCCGCAAGCCCCGCGGCCTGAGTTTCAGGGGTAAGAGAATGCGGGTGAGAGGAGATGCGGCCTCCCTCAAGCCTGGAGGCCTCTTGAGAAAGCAGAGACGGGAGAAGAGAGAGCCAGTTCGCAAGTCGGAGCAAAACCTGGAAGGAAAGAGGGCTGGGAGCCGGAGATAAAGGAGATTCTGGGCTAGACCAGCGCCTTCCCCGCATCCTCGGCGACGCCCGTGTTTACCTGAAAGTCTCGGTCCTCGTTGAAGCGGGAGAAGCGGTCCGCCATTTTGCCGCCTTCACTCCTCTCAGGACGACGCGCTCCGGTTCGCTCCTTCCCTCCTGCGACACCCGCCCCTCCCCGGTTCCCCGCCTCCTCCCACGCCCACCGGGCGCGCGCAGCCGAGGGAGGGAGCGAGAATGCGCGTCCTGACTGGAGCCCCGCAGCGCACGCGCCTGCCAGCCCTGGAGGCTGACCCTTCCCTCCAGCCCCTGCTCCGCGCGCGACCCGTAGCGACCCCGGTGGCCGCGCGTGCGCACTCCCGCCCGAGAGCCGCGAAAGCTTCCGGAGGGAAAGGTCAGAAGGGGCACCGTGCGGACGAGTCTGGATGTTGTGCTGTCGCTCACTTCCGGGTATCTTTTCTCACTGTCGCTTCCCCGTGTTCGCAGAAGTCCATCGTCTTTACTAAATTTTTGGAAGCATAATGTTGGGCTGAAAGCGTAACTTTAGAGCCATACTACTTAGTTTCGAATCTCAGCTCACCCTGAGGATTCAACGGTGAACGAGACAGGAATGGTCTCCTCTTGTGGGGATTTCATTCCAGTGGAAGAAGTCACGTAACTCGTAGAATAAATTTTTTAAATATCAACAAGTGCCACAAAAAAGTAAAACTGGCCGCAGTGCTGAGAGGGACAGTCTCTGAAAGGACCTTTGACCCGAGGCACGGCGAGGAGCCCACAGCATTAGGGCATAGGGAACATTAGACCCAAAGGCCCAAAGACTGCAAGGAGCTTGATACCTAGCCATCCTTTGAGAAAAGTATTTCTCAAGGGACCGAAGTTGATCCAAATCGACTAAAGCTGTCTGGGCTTCAGTTTCCTTTTTATACAATAAGGAAGCTGGATTCAGTCATCTCTGCCGCTGCTGCCGAGCGCTGACTGTGAGTTAAGATTCAGATTTTTCCATCCCTTCTGAGGACCTCACCCAGCGCTCCAGCACTCTTAGCCAAAATACATAAACACATAGAAGGGTGGCAGGACTTCCTCCTTTTGAAAAGAGTAGTTGACAGAAATCACACAATGGAAAAATGGCTCTTAACCCTGCCCTGAAAGAGTCAAATGGAATGTAATTTTTTGAGGAAGGGTGTGTATTTTCTAGTTGTTACCCTTTGCCTCACCCATGCTTCAGTCTACACTTCCATCTAAGGGGAGGCAGGGCACACAGAGTTCAAACACTGTGGGTTGTGGGTTTTTTTTTTTTTTTTTTTTTGAGACGGAGCCTTGCACTGTTGCCGGAGTACAGTGGCGCCATCTTGGCTCACTGCAACCTCCGCCTCCCAGATTCAAGAGATTCTCCTGCCTCAGCTTCCATAGTAGCTGGAAATACAGGCCTCCTCCACCAAGCCCAGCTTTTTTTTTTTTTTTTTTAAGGCGGAGTCTCACTCTGTTGCCCAGGCTGCAGTGCAGTGCAGTGGTGCCATCTCGGCTCACTGCAAGCTCTGCCTCCCGGGTTCACGCTAATTTTTGTATTTTTAGTAGAGACGGGGTTTCACCGTGTTAGCCAGGATGGTCTTGATCTCCTGACCTCGGGATCCGCCTGCCTCAGCCTCCCAAAGTGCTGGCATTTAGCCACCGTGCCTGGCCTTTTTTTTTTTTTTTTTCTTTTTGTATTTTTGGTGGAGATGGGGGTTTCACCATGTTGGCCAGGTTGGTCTCGAACTCCTGACGTTGTGATGTGCCCACCTCAACCTCCTAAAGTGCTGCAATTGGCCGGGTGTGGTGGCTTACGCCTGTAATCCCAGCACATTGGGAGGCCGAGGCAGGTGGATCCCGAGGTCAGGAGGTCAAGACCAGCCTGGCCAACAATGGTGAACCCCTATCTCTACAAAAATACAAAAATTAGCCGGACCTGGTGGCGCGCACCTGTAATCCCAGCTATTTGGGAGGCTGAGGCAGGAGAATCTCTTGAACCCAGGAGGCAGAGGTTGCAGTGAGCCAAGATCGCACCACTGCACTCTAGCCTGGGTGACAGGGAGAGACTCCGTCTCAAAAAAATAAAATAAAATAAAATAAAAAAAGCACAAAGTGCTGCGATTACAGGCGTGAGCCACTGCGCCTGGTTCAAACATTGTAAAGAGACTTTAGGGTAGTGTGAAAGATTGAATCACAGGGATACACACCACTCTGACCTCTTCTCCCTCTCGAAAGCACACTGAAATGAGAGCAAAGGAATAAGAAGTGCGTAAAGTCACATGGACAAAGAGATCTGGAGAAGAGACAATGGCAGGCAACAGATGTCAACATTTTGGAGGCCAGAGAGCATAGATAAATGGAAATGACTTTAGTAGAGTGGAGAAAAAGAAGTCATGGAGTAGAAGACAGGAAAGAAGTTGATCAATGCTAAAGTACATCAGAAAGGCTCAGGAAGTGGAAGCCCCTGGTGACACTGATGACTCGATGTCCCTTTTCCCACCTAGGTAGCAAACTGGAGGTTTTCCCTCTGGAAAGGCTGAACCAGAGAGACTGGACTTTATAGGTGAGAAGGAGCAACCATGCTGAAAATAGGTGAAAAGGAGCAACCATGCTGAAAATGGGAGGATATGGTAAAGCCTCCGTTCTGGCCAGAGAGTCTGACTTCTCTAACAAAAGAACATAGGAACACTCTCTAGAAAATTGACTAGCTTAGGGAAGAAAAACCTTCCTGTACCAACAATGGGAGTGAGGGTAGGGAGGTGTTTTCCTACATAAAGACCATGTTCCTGCCCAAATACTCCACAGAGAAGTCCATCATGCAGGAAGCCCCATCCACACAGACCTTTCACTCAGCTTTTTAGTGCCTTGTTATAACAGATAGCCAAAGATTATCAGACATTTGAAGGGAACCTGTAACAGGAAAGAGAGAAACACCCCCAGCCTGGGCATCATAGTAAGACCCCATCTCTACAAAAGAATTTTAAAACTAGGCGTGGTGGCATGCACCTGTGGTCCCAGCTACTCGGGAGGCTGAGGCAAGAGGATTGCTGCAGCCCAGGAGTTGGAGTCTGCAGTGGGTTATGATGTCAGCAACAGCCCCCCTCCCCCCAAATTTCAAAGGAACCAGAGATAGTGAATAGAAGAAACCATCAAAAGAATTATCTATATCCACAGGGTACAAGGGAACATGTCCCATCAAGGGGCATGGGATGCCAAAAAAGAAAAAAGGATATTGAGTTTAAGAAAGAACTTTTGGCCAGGCACAGTGGCTCACGCCTGTAATCCCAGCACTTTGGGAGGCTGAGGCTGAAGCAGGCAGATTGGCTGAGGTCTGGAGTTTGAGACCAGTCTGGCCAACATGGTGAAACCCCGTCTTTACTAAAAACACAAAAAAATTAGCCGGGCGTGGTGGCATGTGCCTGTAATCCCAGCTACTCGGGAGGCTGAGGTAGGGGAATTGGGTGACAGAGCAAGACTTTATCTCAAAAAAAAAAAAGAAAAGAAAGAACTTTTGGGGCTGGGAGCAGTGGCTCAGGCCTATAATCCCAGCACTTTGGGAGGCCAACGCGGGTCTATCACTTGAGGTCAGGAGTTGGAGACCAGCCTGGCCAACATGGTGAAATCCCATCTCTACTAAAAATACAAAAATTATCCAGGCGTGCTGGCAAGTACCTGTAATCGCAGCTACTCGGGAGGCTGAGGCAGGAGAATGATTTGAATCTGGGATGCAGAGGTTGCAGTGAGCTGAGGTCACATTACTGCACTCCAGCCTGGGTGACAAGAGTGACACTTCATCTGCAAAAAAAAAAAAAATTAGCCAGACAGGGTGGCGCGCATCTGTGGCGTCTGTAGTCCCAGCTACTCGGGAAATCACACAGAAAGTGGAGTAAAAAGACACCCTGGTCTAAACCACCTTTACTTTCTCCTGAATTATTGCAGTAGCTATTACATGTTCTGCTTCTAGCCTGGCAGCATACATGCTACAAAGGAGCTCTGGTGATCTGTTAAGGGTCAATCAGATCACATTTGTTGTTCCCTGATTCAATGCACAGTGACTTTCCACATCACTCACAATATAAAGTTCACCTCGTACCACCCCACCTCTCAGACCTCATTTTTCTCTCTCTGTTTCCCTTCTCTCTGGACATACTGGCCCCTTGGCTGTACCTTGATCCCGTCAGGCCTGTTCCTGCCTCAGCCTGCCCCATCTATGGGCTTATGTATTTGCTGTTCTTTCTGCTTATCATTCTTCTTTTTTTTTTTTTTGAAGGAAAATTTGTGTTTTAATTATTTTTATGTACAGAAAACTCAACAGTGTACATTTAACCCAGCTTAGTGGCAAGTTCTTTAGCCTTTGCCTTTTCGAGCTTGGTGATACGAGCCACAGACTTGGGACCCAGGACATTGCCGCCCCAGTGACGNGTCTTTATTCAAAAGTACTTTGGTTTTTTTTTTTTTTATGAAATGGAGTTTCACTCTGTTACCCAGGCTGGAGTGCAGTGGCGCAATCTCGGCTCACTGCAACCTCCACCTCCTGGGTTCAAGCAGTTCTCTGCCTCAGCCTCCTGAGTACCTGAGATTACAGGTGCCCACCACCACGCCTGGCTAACTTTTGTATTTTTAGTAGAGACAGGGTTTCACCATGTTGGCCAGGCTGGTCTCCAACTCCTGACCTCAAGTGATCCACCTGCCTCGGCCTCCCAAGGTGCTGGGATTACAGGTATAAGCCACCGTGCCCGGCAACAAGTTATTTCTTTTTTTTCTTTTTCTTTTGAGATGGAGTTTCGCTCTTGTTGCCCAGGCTGGAGTGCAGTGGTGTGATCTTGGCTCACTGCAACCTCCATCTCCCGGGTTCAAGCAATTATCCTGCCTCAGCCTCCCAAGTAGCTGGAATTACAGGCGAGCACCACTACGCCAGCCTAGTTTTTGTGCTTTTAGTGGAGATGGGGTTTCGCCATCTTGGCCAGCCTGGTCTCGAACTCCTGACCTCAGATGATCCACCCACCTCGGCCTCCCAAAGTGCTGGGATTACAGGCATGAGCCACCGCGCCAAGCCCAAAAGTACTTACCACTTTCTAGTATGTAATATAAACTCTAAGAGGTCAGAGATTTTCTTAGTTTTGTTTTCTATCTCCCCAGCACCTAGACTAATGACTGGCACATAGTAGGCACTAAATATTCACTGAATGGATGAGGTGGAAAATGGGAAAGAATGAATAAGAAAATGTCAGCATCAGCCGGGTACAGTGGCTCACGCCTGTAATCCCAAGACTTTGGGAGGCTGAGGCAGGCGGATCACAATGTCAGGAGATCAAGACCGTCCTGGCTAACATGGTGAAACCCCGTCTCTACTAAAAATATGAGGGAGGGGGGAGAGGGAAGGGATGGCATTGGGAGTTATACCTGATGTAAATGATGAGTTGATGGGTGCTGACGAGTTGATGGGTGCAGCACACCAACATGGCACAAGTATACATATGTAACAAACCTGCATGTTGTGCACGTGTACCCTAGAACTTAAAGTACAATAAAAAAAAAAATACGAAAAAATTAGCCAGGCATAGTGGCAAGCGCCTGTAGTCCCAGCTACTCCGGAGGCTGAGGCAGGAGAATGGTGTAAACCCGGGAGGCGGAGCTTGCAGTGAGCCGAGATCGGGCCACTGGGCGACAGAGCAAGACTCCGTCTCAAAAAAAAAAAAAAAAAAAAAAGAGAACATGTCAGCATCAATTCAATATCTGAATGGTAGGACTTACAGAAATAACAAGGGAAAATGGAAGAAAAGCATATTAGAAAGCTGGGCATGGTGGCCGGTGCCTGGAATCCCAGCACTTTGGGAGGCCAAGGCAGGTGGATCACCTGAGGTCAGGAGTTGGAGACCAGCCTGGCCAACATGGTGAAACCCTGTCTACTAAAAATACAAAAATTAGCTGGGCGTGGTGGCAGATGCCTGTAATCCCACCTACTAGGGGGGCTGGGACAGGAGGATTGCTTGAACCTGGGAGGCAGAGGTTGCCATGAGCAGAGATTGTGCCATTGCACTCCAGCCTGAGCAACAGAGCGAGACTCCATCTCAAAATAAATAAATAAACAAAATAAAATAAAAAGCTGGGCATCGTGGAGCATGCCTGTATCCCAGCTACTGGGGAGACTGAAGGAGGAGGATAGCTTAAGCCTAGGAGTTTGAGACTGTAGTGTGAGATGATCATGCCTGTGAATAGCCACTGCACTCCAGTCTGGGCAACATAGTGAGACCCTATCCCTTAAAAACAAACATATATTGAGTGTTATGGTTGAGGTGCTACAGAAGACACAAAGATGAAGAGGAAAAGACATTGCCATCAGGTAAACCTGGATTTCAAACTCAACATCTGTCACAAAAAGCACCTGTCAGCTAGGTGCAGTGGCTCACACCTCTAATCCCAGCACTTCGGAAGACTGAGGCCGGAGGATCACTTGAGCCCAGGAGTTCGAAGTTGCAGTAAGCTATGATCCCACCATAGCACTCCTCCAGCCTGGGAGACAGAGCAAGACCCTGTCTCTAAAGAAAAAAGAAAATCAAGACCAATGTGGGCAACATAGTAAGACCCTGTCTCTACAAAAAAATAAAATAAATTAGCCGGGTGTGGTGGCATGCACCTGTAGTCCCAGCTATTTGAGAGACTGAAGTGGGAGGATCATTTGAGCCTGGGAGGTTGAGGCTAGGAGAATGACTAGATTCAGTTGAAACATTTTGCAAGAATACTAATTAGGTGGTGCTGTGTTCTTCTCAGAGCACAACATGAGGAGGCACATGGTATCAACTGTCCTCATTATTAGTGATGTCGAGTTTCATTTATTGGTTACTGTCTTGTCAGCCAGACTGCTCCCTTGTAAAAGATGATACTTTGAGACCATGTGAATATCTTATTTTCAACGGTTTTGTGGAGTTTTGATTGTTTTATTTATTTGCTGTTTTGAGATGGAGTCTCACTCTGTCTCCCAGACTAGAGTGCAGTGGTGTAATCTTGGCTCACTGCAATCTCCGCCTCCCAGGTTCAAGCGATTCTCCTGCTTCAGCCTCCCGAGTAAGTGGGACTACAGGCATGCATCACCATGCCCAGCTAATTTTATGGTATTTTGGTATTTTAGTAGAGACATGTTGGTCAGGCTACTCTCGAACTCCTGATCTCAAATGATCTGCCTTTCTTGGCCTCCCAAAATGCTGGGATTACAGTCGTGAGCCACCATACCCCGTCAATTACTTGTTTTAAAGACAGGGTTTCACTCTGTTGCCCAGGCTAGAGTGCAGTGGCACCATCATAGTTCACTGTAGCCTTTAACTCCTGGTCTCAGGCAATCCTCCCACTTCAGCCTCCCAAGTAACTAGGATTATAGGTGCCTACCACCATGCAAAGCCAATTTTATTTATTTATTTTTTANCCCAGCTATTTGAGAGACTGAAGTGGGAGGATCATTTGAGCCTGGGAGGTTGAGGCTAGGAGAATGACTAGATTCAGTTGAAACATTTTGCAAGAATACTAATTAGGTGGTGCTGTGTTCTTCTCAGAGCACAACATGAGGAGGCACATGGTATCAACTGTCCTCATTATTAGTGATGTCGAGTTTCATTTATTGGTTACTGTCTTGTCAGCCAGACTGCTCCCTTGTAAAAGATGATACTTTGAGACCATGTGAATATCTTATTTTTCAACGGTTTTTGTGGAGTTTTGATTGTTTTATTTATTTGCTGTTTTTGAGATGGAGTCTCACTCTGTCTCCCAGACTAGAGTGCAGTGGTGTAATCTTGGCTCACTGCAATCTCCGCCTCCCAGGTTCAAGCGATTCTCCTGCTTCAGCCTCCCGAGTAAGTGGGACTACAGGCATGCATCACCATGCCCAGCTAATTTTATGGTATTTTTGGTATTTTAGTAGAGACATGTTGGTCAGGCTACTCTCGAACTCCTGATCTCAAATGATCTGCCTTTCTTGGCCTCCCAAAATGCTGGGATTACAGTCGTGAGCCACCATACCCCGTCAATTACTTGTTTTAAAGACAGGGTTTCACTCTGTTGCCCAGGCTAGAGTGCAGTGGCACCATCATAGTTCACTGTAGCCTTTAACTCCTGGTCTCAGGCAATCCTCCCACTTCAGCCTCCCAAGTAACTAGGATTATAGGTGCCTACCACCATGCAAAGCCAATTTTTATTTATTTATTTTTTATTTTTCTATTCACAAAGAAAAAGCTCCAGTCCATCTTTTAATTTTTTTGAAAAATTCCTGACATTACAGAACTAAACTGAAGTGTATTAATATTCCACTCTTACATTTCCATGACAAACAGAAAAATTCATGAGCCAAAAAAACAAAACAAAAAACCAACAACAACAAAAAGAAAAAACAAGAAGAAGCTTATAAAACTAAATATGGATCTCAGCATCAACAGCTGAACAGAGAAAGGAATTAAAATGCTTTAATTAAAAATTCACGAGTGGATGATAAAATATGTAGAAACCGAAAATTTACAAACTATTTAAAACCTGGAATCGCTGACTGTTCAGAAACTACACAGATGGATCATGGGTGGTGGTGAACAGCAGAAAGGGATTATGGATGAATCTGCATTGTTCTAGCTGCTCCCCATGCCACCCGTCTCCGAGGAAAGCCTGACATTGATTAGATATTGAGCCAGGCTAATGCTGGCAGCAGATCCAGTGATGGTAACCTGCCTATCAGTAGATCCTTCCACTGGGTTCGCAATTTTGATCTGCGCCCCAGACATCTGACGAATCTCATTGATTTTGGCACCTTGACGCCCAGTTATGCAGCCAATCAAATCGTTTGGAATGGTGAGTTCATGAGAAGTAGTCTGCGCAGATGTATCCAAACCTGCACTGAATCCGGTGTTGCCATGCGTCATGGGGAAAATGAGACTGTTGCATTGCCAACTGGTGCAGCTTGGTCAAATCTGGCTGTGGAATGGCATACTGTCCTTGAATGGTATAGGCCTCTAGAGGTGGTCCCTCCAGGTCAGGGTTGAGACACATGGACGGAGTGGTGTGAGGAAAGCTCGCACTGTCGCTGCCTGTGCTGTACCTGTCCTGACCACCTGCAAAGATGACCAGAGAGCTGGACGGCTTGGGCCGGTACGGGATGGTCACACCCTTTGGCGGGGACTCCAACATGACCGGGCAGATCTATTTGACACACTCAGTGATGGATTGTGGAATGCCAGCAATAGTGATGGCCTGCTCAGTTGAGTTGGGTAGCATATCCCCCGCCACCTGGACCTGAGCCCCTGTACTCTCTCGTATTTCCTTGATCTTGCAACCACGTTTTCCAATGAGAGAGCCTCACTGACTAGCAGGGACCACCAGCCTCAGGGTAACTGGGGGTCTACTGGCAGCTGTACTATTGGTCATAGAGCTGCTTATGTCCTCTTCCAGTTTGTCAATGATCATAGCAAAGGCTTTGAAGATGGCATTAGTGGGTCCAGCCAAAGTGATAATTCTCTCAGGACAATTCCCTTCTGAGATGTTGATACGTGCACCCCTCTCCTCGCGCATCTTCTTAACTGATTCTCCTTTCTTTCCAATGATACTGCCAACTTCCTTTCCATGCATAAGTAGCCAGATGGTGAGAGTGACATTTAATCCACCTTCAATCACACCGGTGTCCATGTCGAGCAGTGTTCTGGGGTGCTGGACTTTGAGTGGTCAAGTCTTTGGTCACTGGTAGGGGTGAAAACCAAAACTGCAGGCGTTGAGGCGACTGAGGGGAAAAGGGGAGCGGGCGGGAAGCGGAAGGGCGGGGAGGCCGGGGGCGGAACAATAGGGCGGCCCCCCGCCCCCCACCCAAAGGCAGAGGAGGGAGTGGGGGGTGGAGGAGGAGGAGGAGGAAAGGGGAAAGAGACCCCGGGGCTGGTGGAGGGCAGAGGGGGAGAGGGCGCAGGCTGCAGCTGCTCCGGCTGCTGCCTTTGCTGGTCTGGGCTTTTATTTTTATTTTTTGTAGAGACAGGGTCTCACTAGGTTGCCTGGGCTGGTCTCAAACTCCTAGATTCAAGTGATCCTCCTGCCTTGAACTCCCAATGTGCTGGGATTACGAAGGTTTTATTATCCACTGATAGTCCTTGCCTGAATTGTTGATTACAAACAATGGTTACAAAATCATGATTCTTTAATTCTATTATTTCTTCTACAATTATTAGTAGGAATGCTATAAAGAAGAACTTTCTCTCTTTGCCGCCTACCATTTTAGAACATCACTGTGGATTCGTAGATTTTTTTTCCTGATTTTATAATCCATTGTTGTTGTTGTTGTTGTTTTGCTTTGTTTGATGTAGTCTCACTCTGTCACCCAGGCTGGAGTGCAGTGGTGCGATCTTGGCTCACTGAAACCTTTGTCTCACTGAAACCTCTGCCTCCTGGGTTCTAATGATTCTCCTGCCTCAGCCTCCCGAGTAGCTGGGATTACAGGCATGTGCCACCATGCCTGGCTAATTTTTGTATTTTTAGTAGAGACAGGGTTTCCCCATGCTGGCCAGGCTGGCCCAGAACTCCTAAACTCAAATGATCCACCCACCTCGGCTTCCCAAAGTGCTGGGATTACAGGCGTGAGCCACTGCGCCGGGCCAGGAGCATTTTTCAAAGAAAAAAAAAAAAAACAATTCACCACTGGCCATACAGGACACCCTGTGCTAGGTAGCCAATATGCTAGACTGGTGTCTTGGAGTACATTCTTTAGCACATTCCTTCCTTTATTCATCAAATTTTATCATGTGCCTAGTCCGAATCAGCCCTGCTCTAAATGCTGAAGACGCCAGAGGTGAGCCTGGCAGGAAAGGTTCTTGTTCTCATGGAGTTTGTGTTCTGGCTGGGGGAGCAGGTAAGGAGACAGACAATATATGAGTAAATAAATGAGATCATTTCAAGCAGGGTGAGGTGCTAAGAAGATAGCATGGGGTGATGTGACACAGAGGAACTGTATGAGGCTGCTTTAAATTAAGCAGCGGTCAGGCGAGACCTCTGGACCAGGTGACATTTGAGCCAAGAGCTTGATGTTATAAACTGGGGCACAGTGCTCCAGACAGAGGCGCGGCCCAGGCCAGGTGAGAAGCAGAGCCACTTGTACAGGCTCCACACTCAGAAGAGCCCCTCGCTTGGTTTCATGCTCTGCCACAGACATCTAGAAATTCTTAGTTTTTTTTTTTTTGAGACAGAGTCTCACTCTGTTGCTCAGGGTGGAGTACAGTGGTGTGATCTTGGCTCATTGTAACCTCTGCCTCCTGAGTTCAAGCAATTCTCCCACCTCAGCTTCCCAAGTAGCTGGGACTACAGGCACACACTGCCACATCCGGCTAATTTTCGTATTTTTGGTAGAGATGGAGTTTCACCATGTTGGCCAACCTGGTCTCAAACTCCTAACCTCAAGTGATCCACCCACCTCGGCATTCCAGTGCTGGGATTGCAGGTGTGAGCCCCCGTGCCCACCATAATTCTTAATAATTTTTGATGGAGGGTCCCACAACTTCTTTTTCACTGGGCCCCACATATTACGTTGCCAGTCCTGGTTAGAGGCACAGCAAGAAGGGGCAGGGGGAGAATTTCTTGAGGTGAAGTGGAAAGGGAGGCAGGGGTCAGCTCACTGAGGAGGGCCTTGAAGTAACCATAAGGAGTTAGAGCTAGCCAGGCCCAGCGGCTCACACCTGTAATCCCAGCACTTTTGGAGGCTGAGGCGGGTGGATCACTTGAGGTTAGGAGTTCAAGACCAGCCTGGCCAACATGGTGAAACTTTATCTCTACTAAAAATAAAAAAAAATTAGCTGTGTGTGGTGGCGCGTGCCTGTAATCCCAACTACTTGGGAGGCTGAGGCAGGAAAATCACTTGAACCCAGGAGGTGGAGGTTGTAGTGAGCCAAGATCGTGCCACTGTACTCCGGTCTGGATGACAGAGCAAGACTCCATCTCAAAAAAAAAAAAAAAAAAAAAGAGTTAGAGCTTTGACAGATTTATAGAAAAGAAGCAATTTGATCTTATTTACATTTTCAAGAGACTCACCACTGCCTGTGTGTGGAGTATGGAGTGTAAGGTGGCAAGAATGGAAGTGGGGAGACCAGAGAAGATTCTGTTACAATAATTTCCATGAGACGTGGTGGAAGGTGGCAACATAAATAGAAGGGAAGTTTAAAGTATATTTTGCAGACAACTTGGCAAGAAGGTAATGGATTAGATGTTGAGAATGAGGAAAAGGGTAGAATTAAGAATGACTTCCAGGTTCCAGGTGTGAGGAACCAGGCTGGATTTGGAGTCATTTACTGAGATTGGTAAGGTTGAGTGGGTGGTGGAAAAATTTGATAGGGTTTCAGGAATTGCATTTTGGCCAGGCATGGTGGCTCACACCTTTAATCCCAGCACTTTGGGATGCTGAGGCAAGGGTCGCCTGAGGCCAGGAGTTCAAGACCAGCCTGGGCAAAATGTTGAGATCCTCCTCTCTACAAAAAAATTTAAAAAGTTAACTGGGTATGGTGGCTCACAACTGTAATCCCAGCACTTTGGAAGAGCAAGGCAGGAGAGTTGCTTTTTGTGGAGACGCTGGCTCTACATCTAGCTCACTCCTGCCCTGAATTCCTGTGCTCAAGTGATCCTCCTGCCTCAGCCTCTCTACTAACTGGGACTACAATTGTGTGCCAACATGCTCGGCTAATTTTTTTTTTTTTGAGACAGGATCTCAGTGTCTCAAAAATTGTCTCAAGCAATGTGATCTAGAGCAGGGCTGATTCAGACTAGGCACATGATAAATATTTGATGAGTAAAAGAAGGAATATCCTAAAGAACATCCTCTAAGACAGTTTAGCAGACTGGCTACCCACCACGGGGGTTCCTGCCTGGCCAGTGGTGAATTTTTTTGTCCTTTAAAAATTAGTTGGATAAGGTGGCATGCACCCCGTTGGTTTCAGCTACTGAGGAGGCTGAGATAGGAGAATCACTTCAGACCAGGAGGTCGAGGCTGCAGTGAACCATGTTCAAGCCATTGCCCTCCAGCCTGGGTAACAGAGTGAGATCCTATCTCAAAAAAAAATTAGGCTGGGTGCGGTGGCTCACGCCTGTAATCCCAGCATTTTGGGATGATGAGGCAGGCAGATCATGAGGTCAGGAGATCGAGACCAGCCTGGCTAACACAGTGAAACCTCGTCTCTACTAAAAATACAAAAATTTAGCTGGACGTGGAGGCACATGCCTGTAGTCCCAGCTACTCGGGAGGCTGAGGCAGGAGAATCGCTTGAACCTGGGAGGTGGAGGTTGCAGTGAGCCAAGATCGTGCCACTGCACTCCAGCCTGGGAGACAGAGCGAGACTCCGTCTCAAAAAAAAAAAAAAATATTAGCCAGGCATGGGGGCACACAACTGTGGTCGTGGTCCCAGTTACTAGAGATGCTGAGGGAGGGGGATCGCTTGAGCCCAGGAGTTGGAGGCAGCAGTGAGCTATGATCATGCCACTGTACTCCAACCTGGGTGACAGGGCAAGACCCTGTCTCTAAATAAAA
>NW_016806409.1:627806-643668 GCF_001698545.2 Rhinopithecus bieti
GCCCGGCTAGTTTTTTGTATTTTTTAGTAGAGACGGGGTTTCACCGTGTAGACCAGGATGGTCTCGATCTCCTGACCTCGTGATCCACCCGTCTCGGCCTCCCAAAGTGCTGGGATTACAGGCTTGAGCCACCGCGCCCGGCCCAGCTTTAAGAATTTCTATGAGGCAAGGCGTGGTGGCTCACGCCTGTAATCCCAGAACTTTGGGAGGCTGAGGTAGGCAGATCATGAGGTCAGGGGTTTGAGACCAGCCTGGTCAACATAGTGAAACCCTGTCTCTACTAAAAATACAAAAGTTAGTGAGGTGTGGTGGCACGCGCCTGTAGTCCCAGCTACTCAAGAGGCTGAGGCAGGAGAATTGCTTGAACCCGGGAGGCAGAGATTGCAGTGAGCCTAGATTACTGCACCATTGCACTCCAGCCTGGGGTGACAGAGTGAGACTCCGTCTCAAAAAAAAAAAAAAAGAAAAAAAATATCTGGGCATGGTGGTGACATGTGCCTGTAACCCTGGCTACTCAGGAGGTTGAGGTAGGAGGATCACTTGAGCCTGGGAGGTCAAGGCTGCAATGAGCAAGCCGTGATCACACCACTGCACTCCAATCTGGGCAACAGAGCAAGAGCCTGTCTCAAGAAAAAAAAAAGAAAAAAAAGTATTTCTATGAGGCAAGGAGCTGTGGCATCCACCTTCCCTCTGCAGATTCTCCAGGCTGAGAGATGAAGCAATCACCTCAAGAGACGTACTGAATATTTCAGCACAGATTGGCCCTGGACACTTGGCACCATTCAGACTTTGGGGGAACAGACCTGATTTAGATATGATCCTCAAAGTCTGTGGGTCTGGTGTAGGGATAGAAAAGAGTTTGTAAGGGGTTCAGTGTGGACTGAGGTCTGACTCTCCTTGACAGGGGAAGACTGATAAGAGGTGATGAAGGTCTGAACTAGATTTTTCACTATTTTATTCTTTTAAAACGATTTTTCTACATATCAGCACAAACCATTTTACCTAAACACAGTAAATGTTATTCTATCTTCCAAACTTTTTATTTTTTTAAATTTATTTATTTTTGAGCCGGAGTCTTGCTCTGTCACCCAGGCTGGAGTGCAGTGGCATGATCTTGGCTCACTGCAAGCTCCGCCTCCCGGGTTCACGCCATTCTCCTGCCTCAGCCTCCCCAGTAGCTGGGACTACAGGCTCCCACCACTGCGCCCGGCTAATAGTTTGTGTTTTTAGTAGAGATGGGGTTTCACCATGGTCTCGATCTCCTGACCTCGTGATCCGCCCACCTTGGCCTCCCAAAGTGCTGGGATTACAGGCATGAGCCACTGCGTCCGACCTCTTCCAAACTTTTTAAAGCAGTGTTTTGTTCATTTGTTTTAAAGACAAGGTCTTCCTCTGTCACCCAGGCTGGAGTGCAGTGACACGATCATGGCTCACTGCAGTTTCAAACTCCTGGGCTCAAGTGATCCTCCCACCTCAGCCTCCTGAGTAGCTGGAACTACAAGCACACGACACCATGCTCGGCTAAATTTTTTATTTTTATTTTTTGTAGAGACAGGGTTTCACCATGTTGCCCAGGCTTGTCTCAAACTCCTGGGCTCAAGCAGTCTGCCCACGTTGGCCTTCCAAAATGCTAGGATCACAGGCATGAGCCACCACACCAAACCTAGTCTTCTTCTCTTCTTCTTCTTCTTCTTCTTTTTTTTTTTTTTTTTTTTGAGACAGAGTCTCTCTCTGTCGCCAGGCTGGAGTGCAGTGGCATGATCTTGGCTCACTGCAACCTCTGACTCCCAGGTTCAAGTGATTCTCCTGCCTCAGCCTCCTGAGTAGCTGGGACTACAGGCATGCACCACCACGCCCAGCTAATTCTTGTATTTTCAGTAGAGACGGGCTTTCACCATGTTGGCCAGGATGGTCTCGATCTCTTGACCTCGTGATCCTCCCACCTCGGCCTCCCAAAGTGCTAGGATTACAGAAATGAGCCACTGCGCCTGGCGTAATCTTGTTTTTAAACTTGTTTTCCTCTCCTTCTCTCCCTACCAGGTAACCTACGTCCACTACCCAGTTTGTATCCATTCCTTTTTTTAATGCTCATATAATCATATACGTACACACATATGTATGTACATGAAATATAGGGGATTTGTTGTTAGTTTTCAAAAAACAGGATCACATTATTCACACTTTTTGCCTCTTGCTTTTCTTTCTCAACAATACCTCCTTAATATTCCTCCAAGACAATTGATAAAGCTCTACAGCTCCCTTCTTTTTTGTTTTGTTTTGTTTTGTTTTGTTTTGTTTGTTTTTGAGACGGAGTCTCACTCTGTGGCCCAGGCCGGAGTGCAGTGGTGCGATCTCAGCTCACTGCAACCTCCACCTCCCGGGTTCAAGCAATTCTCCTGCCTCAGCCTCCCGAGTAGCTGGGACTACAGGTGCGTGCCACCACGCCCAGCTAATTTTTGTATTTTTAGTAGAGACAGGGTTTTACCATATTGGCTAGGCTGGTCTCAAACTCCTGACCTCAGGTGATCTGCCTGCCTCGGCCTCCCAAAGTGCTCGAATTACAGGCGTGAGCCACTGTGCCTGGCCCTCAGTTCCCTTTTTAAAGACTGCATAATATTTCACTGAATGGCTGTTAACCATTTATTCAACCATTTGCTGATGGGCATTTACTGTTTTCAGTGTTTTGCAACTAACTAATCCTATACTGAGCATCCTTATACTGCACACCTATCCCTATGGATGGGTGGTTTTATTTCCATGGGATAGATTTCTAAGAGTAAGATCGCTCAGTTAAACAGTAGATGTGTGTGTGTGTTTCTTTGCTGTTGTTGTTGTTGTTGTTGTTGTTGTTTGAGATGGAGTCTCTGTCGCTCAGGCTGTAGTGCAGTGGCGCAATCTCAGCTCACTCCAACCTCCGCCTTCTGGGTTGAAGTGATTCCCCTGCCTCAGCCTCCCGAGTAGCTGGGATTACAGGCACATGCCCCCACGCCTGGCTAATTTTTTGTATTTTTAGTAGAGAAGGGATTTCACTGTGTTAGCCAGGATGGTCTGGATCTCCTGACCTCATGCTCTGCCTGCCTTGGCTTCCCAAAGTGCTGGGATTACAGGCGTGAGCCACAGCTCCCGGCCTGAGTCTTTTTTAATAATTGTTTTTCCATGAGTCCTCTATCCATGACTTCACCATTGTTCTGTGAAGTGTTTGTCTTTTTCTTGTTAATTTGTAAGATCTTTCCGTATAGTACAGCTGTTAACCCTTGGCTTGCCACCTGCATTACAACTTTTTTCTAAATCTACTATTTTCCTTTCTAAAAGAACATTTTCCTAATGCCTGTATTTATGTTCTGTTTTTCCACCCCCAAAATGTTTTAACTTTTATACAGTGAAATATTTATACCCCCCCTTTTTTTTCCTGTTGTAGCTTCTGGATTTTCAATCTTGGTTAATATTTTCCCACTCTTGTACGTTGTACATGCGAGCTTCTAGATTTTCATTAGATTTTATGCATTTAGTTTTACATTTAAATTTTGATCCATCTGGAGTTTATTTTTGCATATGGTATAAGATAAAGCTCTACTTTTATTTTCTTCCTTTTGGAAATCCAGCTTTGGGAAAATCATTTTTATTCTTTTTCCACTTAACTGAACAAACCCCTGCGTTATATGTTAGAATTTCAGCCAGGCCAAGTGGCTCAAGCCTATAATCCCAGCTCTTTGGGAGGCCGAGGAGGGTGGATCACTTGAGTCCAGGAGTTTGAGACCAGCCTGGGCAACATAGTGAACCCTGTCTCTACAAAAAAATACAAAAATATTAGCTGAGGGTGGTGGTATAGCACCTGTAGTCCCAGCTACAAGGGAGCCTGAGGTGGGAGGATCACCTGAGGCTGGGGCTGCAGAGAGCAGAGGTCGCACCACAGTAAGGCAAGTCTGTCCTCTTTCTCTTTTTTTAATACCTTAATTGACACTCATTATCATATATTAAAACAATTTTTTTTAAACTGAGAATGATTAGGAGAGTGGATTGAAAGGATTTCTCTGGTCCAGAAACTGGAATTCAGTGGGGTACCGCCATAGCACGGGTCCTAAGGGGAGACAGGACAGGTTGGAAGAGAGGTCGTTCATCATATCTTGTTTTGGGTCTTGGGGACCGAAAGAGGTCCAGCTTGGAGCAGACACATTGGTCTAAGCCTAGTTCTGTTCGGTTCTGTTTCGACCCCCAAGTGCATGAACGCGGCCCAGGGCTGCAATGGGAATGCGTGCACTGCCATCTACCCTCCTGCCAGGGCAATGCAATCACCTTCAAGCCTCTACCGCCCCCTGGAGCTGTTTGACCTGGGGTTTCCAGACCCAAGCTCCCTCTCCCAGCAGCCTCCAGCTTGAGGAAGAAGGTCCTTTGGGGCCAATAGGGGTTTAATGAAGCCGTTGGGGACAGAGAGTCTTAACCTGCACCATCAAATACCTGGTCAGACACCAGAAACTGCTTCAAACTTACTGAATTCAAATCTCCCTTATCTCCACCAACCCTTCTTATTTGCTATGATTTTGAGCTACTGTTGAGAGCTGCCTTCCCTGATCACCTACGGAGCTGATCATCTACTATGGAAGACAATACATCAATTCCTAAGTTATCTGATAAGTGAACAATCCAAGAGAGGTCCCCACGTGCTGCCACTGAGTGGGGGACAATCAGTTCTAGTTCTAGGGGCAGGAAAGCTCAATAGGGACAGGACAGGGAAGGGCTGATGGAAGAGATGGGCTTGGAGACAGTCCCTGGAGAATGGCTCCAATTTGGATTATCAGGGAAAGGAGAACATACATGAAACAGGCAGTGAGGAGGATGGTAGGACTTCCATATCCTGTAATGATAGGCTAAGTTAGTCAGACCAACCTTCCCATTGAAAACAAATGCAAAAGCTGAATAAAGGTGTTTTTTTGTTGTTTTTTGTTTTTTTTTTGATGGAGTCTCTCTCTGTTGCCCAAGCTGGAGTGCAGTGGCAGGAACTTGACTCACTGCAAGTTCCGCCTCCCAGGTTCACACCATTCTCCTATCTCAGCCTCCCAAATAGCTGGGACTACAGGTGCCCACCACCACGCCCAGCTAATTTTTGTATTTTTAGTAGAGACGGGGTTTCACCATGTTAGCCAGGATGGTCTCGATCTCCTGACCTCGTGATCTACCCGCCTCAGCCTCCCAAAGTGCTGGGATTACAGGCGTGAGCCACTGCGCCCGGCTTGGATAAAAGTTTTTTAAAAAATGTGTCCTTAGGCTGGGCGCGGGTGGCTCAGCCATGTAATCCCAGCGCACTTTTTGGGAGGCCGAGCGGGCGATCACGAGGGTCAGGAGATCGAGACCATCCTGGCGGCTAACATGGTGAAACCCGTCTCTTACTAAAAAAAATACCAAAAAACTTTAGCTGCGGGCGAGGTGGCGGGCCCTGTAGCTCCCAGCTACCCGGGGAGGGGCTGAGGCCAGGAGAATAGGTGTAAACCCCGGGAGGCGGCAGTTTGCCAGTGAGCTTGCAGATCGGCCACTGCAACTCCAGCCTGGGGTGAGCAGGAGCAGAGACTTCCTTCTCCAAAAAAAAAAAAAAAAAAAAATACAAAAAATAGCCGTGGGCGATGGGGGCGGGCCGCCTATATAAGTCCCAGCTACTCGGGAGGTGGAGGCAGGAGAATGGCGTGACCCGGGAGGCGGAGCTTGCAGCTGAGCGAGATCCGGGCCACTGCACTTCCAGCCCAGGCCGACAGAGTGAGGACTCTGGTCTCAAAAAAAAAAAAAAAAAAAAGTTGTTCCTAGCGAGATATTACAGATGAGTTTGACGAGAGAGGAGATGAGAGTGTCCAGGCCAAAACTTAAAGGAAAGTGGGATCCCAGAGAGGCATTGGAAGATAGAGCGGAAGAAATTACCCAAGAATGGCAGAAAAGGGGACAAAAAGAGAAGAGTTTTAAGAACACAAGGAGGACTACAATGAAAGAGTCTAATAACATCGGTTTGATCAGAATTCTAGAAGGCGGGAAAAAAAAAGAAAAAGAAGCCAGCGTGGTGTGCATGCATACCTTTATATCCCGCTATGTGAGTATGGCTCGAGCCAGAATTTTGAACCCAGCCTGGGCAATACAGCAAGACCCCATTTTATTTTATTTAAAATCCTTTGTTTTTTTTTTTTTTAAAGGAAAGAACAAGAGAATGTGGCAAGGGGAAGATTTGAAAAGATAATGGCTGAGAATTTCCCAGTTCTGATGGGGCATCAGACCACAAGTTCTGGAAGCGTGAAGAATTCTAAGCAGGATAAATAAAATAGAATCCACATGCAGATACATCACAATGAAACGTCAGAATTCTGAATACAGAAAGAAAAAAATTTTTATTTTGAGACAGAGTCTCACTCCATCACCCCGGTTGGAGTGCAGTGGCGCGATCTCAGCTCACTGCAACCTCCGCCTTCAGGGTTCAAGAGATTCTCCTTTCTCATCCTCCCAAGTAGCTGGGATTACAGGTGCCCACCACCACACCCAGCTAATTTTTGTATTTTTAGTAGAGACAGGGTTTCACCATGTTGGCCAGGCTGGTCTTGACTCCTGACCTCGAGTGATCCACCCACCATGGCCTCCCAAAGTGCTAGGTGGCGTGAGCCACTGCACTCGGCCTGAATATGGAAAGAAAATCTTTTTTTTTTTTTGAGACGGAGTCTCGCTCTGTTGCCCAGACTGGAGTGCAGTGGTGCGATCTCGGCTCACTGCAAGCTCTGCCTCCCAGGTTCATGCCATTCTCCTGCCTCAGCCTCCCGAGTAGCTGGGACTACCAGCATGCGCCACCACACCAGGCAAATTTTTTTGTATTTTTAGTAGAGATGGGGTTTCACCATGTTAGCCAGGATGGTCTCCATCTCCTGACCTCGTGATCCGCCCATGTCGGCCTCTCAAAGTGCTGGGATTACAGGCGTGAGCCACCGTGCCCAGCCCTAGAAAGAAAATCTTAAGAGCAGCCTTCTCAACAGCAATAATGGAAGCCATAAGCCAGTAGAATGATATCTTGAACATACTGAAAGAAAATAACTTCCAACCTGGAATTCAAGAGTGAATTTTCTTTTCTTTTCTTTTTTTTGGGGGGAGTGGGGATGGAGTCTCTCTCTGTTGCCCAGGCTGGAGTGTAATGATGTGATCTCAGCTCACTGTAACCTCTGCCTCCCGGATTCAAGTGATTCTGTTGCCCCAGCCTCCCGAGTAGCTGGGATTACAGGCGCCCGCCACCACACCCAGCTAATTTTTGTATTTTTAGAAGAGACGGAGTTTTACCATGTTGATCAGTCTGGTCTCGAACTCCTGACCCTCAGGTGATCCACTTGTCTTGGCCTCCCAAAATGCTGTAATTACAAGGGTGAGCCACCACACCCAGCCAAGAGTGAATTTTCAAACAAGTAAAAACTAAAAAAGTTTGCCATCAGCCTCACTGAAGTGCCTCATGAAAAAAATTCTAAAGGATGCAATTCAGGCAGAAAGAAAGGAATCCCAGATGGAAGGTCTGAGATGCAAGAAGGGATGAGGATTTGTACACAAATGTTCATGGCAGTATTATTCATAATAGCCAAAAAGTGGAAGCAACTCAATGTCCGTCAACAGATGAATGGATAAACAAAATGTGGTATATCCATACAATGGAATATTATACAGTCATAAAGAGGAATGAAGTGTTGATACACGTTATGACATGGATGGACTTTGAAAACATTATATTAAGTGAAAGAATTCAGACACAAAAGGCCACATATTACATATTCCATTTGTGTGAAATGTCCAGAGTAGGCAAATCCACAGAAACAGAAGGTACACTTGTGGTTGCCAGAGGCTAGGGGGAGGAGGGAGGAATGGAGAATAATAGGTACAGGATTTCTTTTGGGGGTGATAAAAATGTTACAGAATTAGATAGTGGTAATGGTTGTACAACCTTGTCAATATACTAAAAGCCACTGAATTGTACACTTGAAATGGTGAATTATTATTATTATTTTGAGATGGAGTCTTGCTCTGTTGCCTAGGCTGGAGTGCAGTGGTGTGATCTCAGCTCACTGCAAGCTCTGCCTCTGGGTTCAAGCAATTCTACTGCATCAGTCTCCCAAGTAGCTGGGATTACAGGTGCCCACCGCTATGCCTGGCTAATTTTTTTTTTTTTTTTTTTTTTTTTTTGTATTTTTAGTAGAGACAAGGTTTCACCTTGTTGGCCAGGCTGGTCTCAAACTCCTGACCTCAAGTAATCCTCCCGCCTGGGCCTCCCAAAGTGCTGGGATTACAGATGTGAGCCACCATGCCCAGACTAAAATGGTGAATTACAGCACAATAAAAAAAAATTTTAAGGCCAGGCATGTTGACTCACACCTGTGATCCTAGCACTTTGGGAGGCCAAGGCAGGGGGATCACGAGGTCAAGAGATCGAGACCATCCTGGCCAACATGGTGAAACTCTGTCTCTACTAAAAATACAAAAATTAGCTGGGCGTGGTGGCATGCACCTGTAGTCCCAGCCACTCCGGAGGCTGAGGCAGGAGAATCGCTTGACCCTGGGAGGCAGAGGTTGCAGTGGGCTGAGATCATGTCAACTGCACTCCAGCCTGGTGACAGAGTGAGACTCTGTCTCAAAAATAATAATAATAATAACAGTAATTCTAAAAAGAAATGAGGAGTACAGATATGTGGATGAATCTAAACAAGTACTGACTATATAAACAATAATAATGATGTCCAGTAAGGTTGAAAAAAAAGAGAGAATGTACAACATAAATGATTTAATGAAGTTAAAGTGTTTTAGGATCCAAGAGGAAGGTAAGTAAAGGTAAGTAAGTGAACTTTAAGCCTGACCTGCCTGTGATAGTGGAACCTAGGAAAGGCTGAGTTGTCCAAGGAGTGCGGGAGAGAGCCAGGAACCTCAGCATACACCTGAGTCAGCATAAGGAAGTGGAACCAGCAGGGAACAGGGCAGGGGCCTCTTCCAGCAGGGCCATTAACAGACCTCCAGTTTTACCACCACCGTGACCCTGGGCCTCTTCCTAAGCTCCCTGAACCTTAGCTTCTGTGGTGGACAGATGCTAAAATGTTCCCACCTCCTGGCATTCACCACCATCGTGAAATCCCCTCCCTTGATTGTGGGTGGGACCCATGACTTGCTGCTTCTTCTTCTTTTTTTTTTTAAGCGATGGGGGGTCTCACTGTTTTGCCCGGGCTAGTCTCGAACTCCTGAACTCTTGATGCTCCTGACTCCACCTCTCAAGTAGCTGGGATTATAGGCACACACCGCCACTGTGCCTGGCTCCATAACTTGCTTCTAACCAGTAGAATATGGCAAAAGGGATGAGATGTCACTTGATTTCATTACATTTTATAAGACTCCTTGCTGGCCAACTCACTCTAGAGACCCTCCTTGCTGGCTTAGTGAAGCAAGCAGCCAGGTTGGGTGTGATGGTTAGTTTCATGTGTCAACCTGGCTAGGCTGTAGGTCCCAATCATTCTATCAAGCACTAATCTAGGTGTTGCTGTGATGGTATTTTATAGATGTGGTTAATATCCACAATCAGTTGGCCTTAAATAAAGATTATTCTCAACAGGCTGGGTGCAGTGGCTCACACTTGTAATCTCCACTGGGAGCCAAGGTGGGAGGATGCCTTGAGCGCAGAAGTTCAAGACCAGCCTGGGCAACACGACAAAACCTCATCTCTGCAAAAAATATAAAAGTTAGCTAGATGTGGTGGTGTGTGCCTGTAGTCCCAGCTACTCAGTAGGCTGAGGTGGTAGGATCAATTAAGCCCAGGAGGTCAAGGCTGCAGTGAGCCGTGATCACACCAATGCATTCCAGCCTGGGTAACAGAACAAGACCCTGTCTCAAAAACAAAACAAAACAAAAAAACCAGATTATTCTCAACAATGGAGATGGGCCTCATCCAATCAGTTGAAAGGACTAAAGAACAAAACTAAAGCTTCCCTGAGAAAGAGAAGAGGAAGTTCTGCCACAAGACTCCAGCATCAGCTCCCGCCTGAGAGTTTCCAGCCTGCCAGTCTCCTGTGGATTTCAGACTTGCCGGCCCCTACAATTGCATAAACCAGTTCCTTGGAATAAATGTCTTGGTGTGTTTGTGTGTTTGCATCCTACTGTTTCTCTGGAGGACCCCGACTGATACCTTGGGAAAACCCATGTGGAAAGGATCCATTTTCAATTGACACCCAGCAAGAAGCTGGAACCCTTGGTCCTATACCCATGAGGAAATGAATTCTGCCAACAACTTGAATTAATTTGGAAGCACATTTTCCAGTCAAAGTTCCAGATGAAACCACGGTCTAGCCAACACCTTGAATGCAGCCTCGAGAGTCCTTGGGTGGAGAATGCAGCTAAGCCATGCCTGGACACTTCCCCATTTGTCAAAGAAGGAAAATAATAATAGTCGTCTCACAGGGCCATTTTGGGGCTTAAGTGAGACAATCTAACAGTGTGCTCAGCACAGTGCCTGCCACGTATCTAGTGCATGACAGGGTGCAGGACACAGTACCCCAAAACATGGTACCTCGGCTATCACTCTCCTGGGTCCAGGTGATCCTCCAACGTCAGCCTCCAGAGGTCACTCTGACCTTCTCTGGCCTTTCTGTGTGAGCACTGTCTATAAAATAATTCTTTGACCTATCTCCTCTAAAATTAGGTCATAAGACCCTCATGCGACAGATGTTCTGCACCATACCTGGGAAATGGTGGGGGAGGAGGCTGAAGGAAAATCACATAGAGGCACACACACACAAAAGAACCTGAAAAAATAGGTCTTCCTGAGTTCTCTCCCAGTTTATTTCCATCAGATCATACCCCTTTTCCTCTAATCATGTTTCTCCACAACTATCCATTTCTTTCTTCAGACTCAGCATAAATATACACTATTTTCCCCGAGTCTTTGGCCTTCATTTCTGAAGCCTCCTATATCACATAAGACTTTGGTTAAGTAAATTTGTTATGCTTTTCTTTTGTTAATCTGTCTTTTATTATAGTGGTGTCAGCTATGAACCTTGTGATGGGTGAAGAAAAGACATGGCTTTTTCTCCCCTACATGCATGACAAACCAATAAATGTTAGCCCTGACTTTTTTTTTTTTTTTTTTTTTTTTTTTTTTTTTTTTTTTTTTTTGAGGCAGAGGCTTACTCTGTCACCCAGGCTGGAGTGCAGTGGTGCAATCTTGGCTCACTGCAACCTCCGTCTTCCAGGTTCCAGCAATTCTCCTGCCTCGGCCTCCTGAGTAGTTGGGATTACAAGCGCATGCCACCATGCCCACCTCAAGTGATCCGCCTGCCTCGGCCTCCCAAAGTGCTGGAATCACAGGCGTGAGCCACTGCCCCCAGCCAGCCCTGACTTAAAAAAAAAAAAAAAAATTCTTTAAGCCAGGAGCTGTGACTCATGCCTGTAGTCTCAGCACTTTGGGAGACTGAGGCAGGCAGATTGCTCAAGCTCAGGAGTTCGAGACCTGCCTGGGCAGCATGGCAAAACCCTGTCTCTACAAAAAATACAAAAATTAGCCAGGCATGGTGGCACACGCCTGTAGCTACTTGAGTGGCTAAGGCAGGAGGATTGCTTGAGCCAGGGAGGTCAAGGCTGCAGTGAGCTGAGATCATGCCACTGCACTTCAGCCTGGGCAACCGAGCAAGACCCTGTCTCAAAAAAAAAAAAAAAAAAATTTAGCAGCGGTCTGAGAATCATGAACAGAACTAGGAAGATCTAGGTTCATGGAGCACCCAGGACTTACCATATATCATGGCCTTGATTATTTCAGAAGAACAGTAGGAAGTGGTAGTTTAGTGCACACACTCTGCAGTCACACTGGCTCTTCTACGTCAGCTATGTTATGTTATGCTGGTGATTTAAATTTCTCTGTGCCTCAGTTTCCTCATCTGTAAAATAACATAAAATCGCACCTGGCACATCATAGGGCTATATAAGCATTAGCTGTTATTATTATTTGCCTCTAACCCACAGCCCTATAACTTCAAAGGATCATGAGATGAAATAAAATCAATACAGTACACATTCATCTACCCTGTGAGCAAATAATGATGAACCAATAGGCGGCTACACTTCAGGACTTGCTAATTTTCTATAAACTTCCTATACTTGTTAAGGAATTCCCATTGTGTGATTCTCCTAGGGGTGCCTGGAAATGGGAAGGACCATATCTGGCACAGACCTCCCCCCCCACCCCCCGCACATTTTGTCACCTGCTCCCACTCGTGCTGCTGCCCCAGGTCCCCATGTCCAGCAGAGGGCGCTGTGGCCCTAAAATGCAATCCTCAGACGCTTTCCCCTGTCCCGCGAGGCCTGCGGCTAGCGAGGGAGGCCACCCGCCAGAGGCAGCCGGCCTGACTCCAATCAGACTCTTTGTCCCAACCAACCCTTTTCTCCAAGCGATGAGCAAACTCCACATCACTCGCTGCTTGCTGGCTTTTCAAACCGCACGCTGCTCCTTGAAGGGTTTTCTGCAGTCTCCTGTCCTGTAGACCTTCCTTCTTTGAACCCCAGAAGCTTCGCTGCAGCAATGAATCATCTAGGCCTTATGCTGCTGTTAGTTTCCAAATTCCTTGGCAGCCCAGCTCTAAACCACCACCTCGCCCCCCAGAGAGCCTCCCGCCACCCACAGCCCGCGCCTCTTCCATCCTATTCCAACTTCTCCAGACAACTCACCGGCCCCACCCAGCTCTCACTTCTGCCTCAATCGGCAGGAGGGCAAGGGACTATTTTTCTCATTTCATGTTCTGGCAAACGATTGTTTGGGGCAAGAGGCCCCACATGGTGGCTCAGGCCTGTAATCCCAGCACTCTGGGAGGCAGGAGGATGGCTTAAGCCCAAGAGTTTCAGGCCAGCCTGGGCAACATGGTGAGACCCTCTTTTCTACAGACAACTTAAAAATTAGCCAGGCATGGTGGCGTGTGCCTCTAGTCTCAGCTATTAAGGAGGCTGAGGTGGGAGGACCTCTTGAGCTCAGGAGGTGGAGGTTACCGTGAGCTGAGATCGTCCCACTGCACTTCAGCCTGGGTGACAGAGAGAGAGAGACCCTGTCTCAAATAAATAAATGATTGTTTTGGGCCAAGGTTAGCATCCTGCAAAGATGAAGGCAGCCACCCTTTAGTGAGCACCTACTGTATTCCAGGCATTGATCTAAGTTCTTTACCTAATCCTCACAGCAATTCTATGAGAGTTGTTAGGCCTATTTTACAGAGGAGACAGTTAAGGCACCAAGTGGTTATGGGACATGTCTAAGGTCACATGGCTAGTGGTTGAGCCAGTGTTCAAACCCAAGCAGTCTGATTCCAAAACCGAGGTTTTTTTTTTTTTGAGACAGAGCCTCACTCTGTTGCCCAGGCTGGAGTGCAATGGTGCAATCTCGGCTCACTGCAACCTCTGCCTCCCAGGTTCAAGCAGTTCTCCTGCCTCAGGCTCCTGAGTAGCTGGGACTACAGTTGCCCACCACCATGCTTAGCTAATTGTTTTGTATTTTTAGTAGAGACGGGGTTTCACCATGTTGGCCAGGCTGTTCTCGAACTCCTGACCTCAGGTGATCTGCCCGCCTCAGCCTCCCAAAGTGCTGGGATTACAGGCATAAACCACTGCACCCAGCCACCCCGGCTAATTTTTGTATTTTTATTAGAGACAGGGTTTTGCCATGTTGGCCGGGCTGGTCTCGAACTCCTAACCTCAGGTGATCCATCTGCCTCGGCCTCCCAAAGTGCTGGGAGTATAGTCTGGTTTCTCTTCAGATTGTATAAATCTTCCGCCTTTTACCAAATTGCTGGGATTACAGGTGTGAGCCACCGCGCCTGGCTGGGCTTTTTAACAACAAGACAATTGGGCTTTTTAAACAAGACATTATCTGGACTTAATGTAAGTATAGAGCCAGGGCGCCATCCCTGTTCTCTAGAATTGTGCTGTCCAGTATACTACCCACCAGCCACGTGACTGCAGAACACACGACTAATCCAAGTTGAGTTGTGCTGTGAGTGCAAAATACACACTGAATTCTAAAGACTGTTTGAAAAAAATGTAAAATCTAGCATTAACAACTTTTATATTGATTACATGTGGAAATGATAATATTTTGGATCTATTGGGTAAAATTAGATATATTATTAAAATTAATTTTAGCCAGACACGATGGCTCACGCCTGTAATCCCAACACTTTGGGAGGCCAAGGCGGGCAGATCGCTTAAACTCAGGAGTTCGAGACCAGCTGGGGCAACGTGGTGAAACCCTGTGTCTACAAAAAATACAAAAATTAGCTGGACGTGGTGGCGCACACCTGTAATGCCACTTACTCGTGGGGACTGAGGGCAGGGGAGGATCGCCTGAGTCCAGGAGGTCGAGGCTTCAGTGAGCCGTGTTCATACCACTCCACTCCAGCCTGGGTGACAAAGTGAGACCCTGTCTCAAAAAATTAATTTTTCCAAAGCTCACAGTAGCCTCAAACTCCTGGGCCTAATCTATCCTCCTGCCTCAGCCTCCTGAGTCATTGGGACTACAAGCATGTACCACTGTACCCAGCTAACTTTTATGTAGGTTTTTGTTTGTTTTTAACAGGTGAGATCTCACTATGTTGCCCAGGCTGGATAGAACATTTTAAATGGCATCTGTGACTTCCATCTTATTTCTGTGGGGCAGAGCTGCTCTGGGAACTCTCAGCTCACTGGAAGACAGACAGGATTATCTGAATAATTCTAAAGCAGGGGAACATGTGGTCTGTGTTTTGAGAAGTGAGAACAACTTGGTGTAGGAACTCAGAGGCGGGAACTCCTGAGGGAGAGAGTTTCAGGGAAGCCGTCTCAGCGGATTCCAGGTTCCAGCTGTATTTCTAAAGACTTGTGGGATTCTACCCTGGGGAGAAGAGCAGAGGGAAGCACGAAGGCCAAAACAGCAAAGGTCAGAGAGGCAAGGCCAGCCAGCAGCGGGGCTGGGTGCCCAGTGCTCCTGGGTGTGTGGAGGGAGGCAAGGCCTGCTGACCGCAAACTGTGAGGGCCTTGACTGTGGGGCCAGACGGAGGGGCTCTCAGCTGGATGGAGCTCCAGACGCCTCAGGTTGGGGAGGGTCTGCACCTGGACAGACTAGGGAAATAATTGGCGAGCAGGAATAGGAGGTGGCAGTGAGTGGCAGGGCCCCTGGCTCCTTCTCCCTCCATCCCCATTTCCCTGCACTGCTCTGGAGGGGAGGGTGGTGAACAATCTTCTCAGGAGGTTAGCTGTGGGAGGACAGCTCCTGAGGAGCATTTCCTGTCTTTGGCTCACAACTGCTTCCTGCCCAGACCTCCCAACACTTGACCCCAATTCAATTCCTTCCTCCCAGGGGAGTTGGGTGGCCACGAGGGCTTCACAGGTCCAGAGACCCGGAGCTTCTTGGCAAGCTGAATGAAGCAGGGTCCCAGGGGCCCAGAAGCCCAGCCTTGCCTGGCCTTGGTGAGGAACTGGAATCCAGACTTGCAGTGGAAGCCTCAGGGATAGATTTGGAGGAGGAAGCCCGAGATGGTGCCTCTCTCCCAGCAGCTAGGACCTCAGTCCTCGCTTACCTAGTCACCTCTTCCTTCACCTTCAACTGGGAACTTACATCCCTTCTTTCGTTTATAGGGCACTTTTAGGCTGGGTGCGGCAGTTCACGCCTGTAATCCCAGCACTTTGGGAGGCCAAGGCAGGCAGATTGCTTGGGCTCAGGACTTGGAGGTCAGCCTGGGCAACACAGTGAGACCTCGTCTCCGTTTTTTTTTAATCAAATATAAATATTTTAAAATTAAAATTAAAAAAAAACCAAAAAACAAATGACACTTTTCTTCCCAAACAATGGCTGGGAATTTTATTCTATTTTTTTTTT
>NW_016806409.1:645539-649784 GCF_001698545.2 Rhinopithecus bieti
TTTTACAGAGGGCTGATTGGTCCATTTTACAGACTGCTGATTGCTGCATTTACAATCCTCTAGCTAGACACAGAGCACTGATTGGTGCGTTTTTACAGAGTGCTGATTTGTGCATTTACAATCTTTTAGCTAGACACAGAGTGCTGATTGGTGCATTTTTACAGAGTGCTGATGGGTGCATTTAAAATCCTTTAGCTAGACAGAAAAGTTCTCCAAGAAGTCGCCACTCTACCCAGGAATTTCAGCTAGCTTCACCTCTCAAAAAGAGCCAGATCTTCCCCTCCCCCCCCCCTTTTTTTTTTTTGAGACAGAGTCTCGTTGTGTAGCCCAGGCTGGAGTTGCAGTGGCATGATCTCGGCTCACTGCAATCTCTGCCACCCAGGTTCAAGCGATTCTCCTGCCTCAGCCTCCCGAATAGGTGATATTACAGGCACCTGCCACTGCACCTGGCTAATTTTTGTATTTTTAGTAGAGACGGGGTTTCACCATATTGGTCAGGCTGGTCTTGAACTCCTGACCTCATGATCCACCAGCCTTGGCCTCCCAAAGTGCTGGGATTACAGGCGTGAGCCCCAGGTCTCTTTCTTAAAATGTGTTTTCCCTCTATCTTTCCCCTCCCAGTGATCCAAAATCTATGCTTGATTTGGAGAGGGGATGGCAAGTGGGAAGGGACAAGGGAAGGGGCAGTGTGGATTGAGGAGGGGGTCACCCCCACCCTGACCCTGAGCACCCTAGGTTTGGCCCCTCTGGGTGCCTCCCTCTTTGGAGAACTCAGGAGGCCGATGAGCTAGTCTGCGGGCTGGGGGTGGGGCAGCGAGGAGGAGAATGGGGAGGAGGGAGGAGAGAGGAGGGGGGAAAGTGATGGGACCACTGGCTGGGAGGCTTCGGAAGGTTGAAGGCTGGGTTTGGGAGGTGAGGGCGAGCGAGCGTCCCTCTCAGCCCCTTGGGGGGATATGCAAAGAATTGCTAATTGCAACTAAACGAGGCCTTGGCGTGGGGGAAGGGGCAGTCTCGCGGCTGTCAGGGGCTACCGCCTCTTTGAGTGCCCGGGTAAGGCCAGGCCAGCCCGCTCTTCTCATGTAAAGCAGCTTTTTGTCTGGGGGAGCCAGGGCTGGGGCCAGGGGCTGGGGAAGGGGCCCAAGCCATCAGCAAGTTTCTTGTTCCCCAGAAAGGGAGAAGGGTGCTGAGGCCTCCTCAGAGTGAAAATGCCCCCCTCCTTCTCCACTCTCAAGCTTTTATGTGGGGTTGATGGGGTGCTGCCCAGCAGGAGGGGGTGGGCCTGGGATCCCAGTACCCCCCTTGCTGGACTGTGGGAAAAAAACGAGCACAAAGAAGGGGGCTGGCCCCGCTGAGATGGGAGACAGGGCAGCTCTGACCCAGGGGTGCCCTGAGGCTGAAGTACCCATCCCTCGAGCCCCTTCTCCCCAGAGAATGTCCCCAGTGGCGACATATGTCTTATCTGGTCATCTGGGCCCATTTCAGACTTTCTCACCCACTTTGCAAACCCTCCCTAACCCTTTGTACTCTGGGGAGATGGATCTTGTGAATCCAAGCCTAGTTCCTAACAGCCTAACCAGAGGGAGAGGAAGGACTCAAGCCTTTGGGGAAATCTTTGCTCTAAACATAGAGACAGACCTACAAATAATGCTTCCAGACCCTGGGGCCGCATAACCTGTTAGAGACCTGAGAATCTTGCTTTCTAATTCAGATGCCCCCTTTTATGAGCTTCTCTATAAACTTGGGTAAATTATATCAGCTATTGAGCCTCAGTTTTCTCATCTGTAAAATGGGGACAATATCATCCTCTCGAAATCCTTGTGAAGATACGGAAAGATGCAAAGCATCCTGTATGGCAGTCCCTGGTTCTCAGTGTGTCCCCTCCCCTCCCCTGGAACATCCATCAAAAGGATAGATACACATACACAAGCACTTCAGGGATAAGGATACCTCATGTCCATATCACACTTTGCAATTTCCACAATGCATGTGTCATCACTTTCTCTTTTTTCGTTTTCTTTTTTTTTTTTTTTTTTTGAGGCAGGGTCTCCCTCTGTCGCCCGGACTGGAGTGCAGTGGCCGGATCTCAGCTCACTGCAAGCTCCACCTCCCGGGTTTACGCCATTCTGCCTCAGCCTTCCGAGTAGGGACTACAAGCGCCCGCCACTTCGCCCGGCTAGTTTTTTTGTATTTTAGTAGAGATGGGGTTTCACCGTGTTAGCCAGGATGGTCTCGATCTCCTGACCTCGTGATCCGCCCGTCTCGGCCTCCCAAAGTGCTGGGATTACAGGCGTGAGCCACCGCGCCCGGCCTTTTTTTTTTTTTTTTTGAGACAGAATCTCACTTTGTCGCCCAGGCTGGAGTGCACTGGCACAATCTCGGCTCACTTCGAACTCCGTCTCCTGGGTTCAAGTGATTCTCCTGTCTCTTTGTCGCCCAGGCTGGAGTGCACTGGCACAATCTCGGCTCACTTCGAACTCCGTCTCCTGGGTTCAAGTGATTCTCCTGTCTCAGCTTCCTGAGTAGCTAGGACTACCGCCCGCCACCACTCCCAGCTAATTTTTGTATTTTTAGTAGAGACGGGCTTTCACCATCTTGGCCAAGCTGGTCTTGAACTCCTGACCTTCAGTGATCCGCCCGCCTCAGCCTCCCAAAATGCTGAGATTACAGGCGCGAGCCACGGCACTGGGCCACATGTCATCTTTTAATGATACACTATCTAATCAATGGAACAGACTCTTCTTTTCTATATTTGGTGAAAAAACCCAAGATTCCAAGAGCTTAAGTCAGATCCCCTGACACCTCCGCCAATGCTCATCCCACTCCATGGTGTGGCCTCGGAGATCTCATCTCACGGACTAAACAAATGGAGCCTAAGGCCAGAGCAAAACCAGCCAGAGACTGTCACCATCCAAAGCATCACCCAGGGTTTCTCAGTAGCACAGCTTGTGTTAGTGGCCACCTGGGCTCTTCTCCTAAATCAGCTTGTGTGGAAACTTTAGAACCATGTGGGGCCCCTTCTCTCAGCTCCACATTGGGGTCCTTGAGAAGTGGAGGGCTGGCTGGAGGATAGGAAGGGTTGTCCCCTCCCCTCCAAGCAGAAAACCTCTGGGATGACACCTTCACTCTGAGAGGCAACGGGGCGACACGGGTAGGATTGCTGGGCAAGTCAGTTCTTTCCCTCCTCCCTTTTCCTGCTAGAAGTCCACTTGTTCATCAAGAAATGTCTCCTCTGTTCCTTTCCCCCTCTATTTTGGGGGCCCTGGGGTCTAGTTCCCCATCCCTGTGTGTTGCCCCGGCTGGGTCCCCATCCTCCCAGCCCCTCAGCCAGGTGGAGGATACTGATCTGACTGCCTCCTGGCAGACACCCAGGGCCTCCTCCTCCCAGAGGGTCTTGGCCAAGGGGCTCTGGCGCTGGGCCGGTGCCTTTCTCACTGCTAGTCTCCCTCCCCACAGGCCCCTAATCCATCTCACCCAGCAGGAAGCCCTTAAGCTGCCTTTTCAGCGGCCTTCCCCAGCCCGCTGTGGGCTCTGTGCCTTTCTATACCACCCTTGGCAGGAGTTGTGTTATACAAGCTGGAGAGAGAGGCCCCTGCAAAGAGGTCATCGTGCCTGAGGCAGCTTCCAGCTCCAGCAGCCTCTCCTCCCTGGTCCCCTCCCCAGGGTTCCCCCACTGGTACACTGCCTGGCATCCCTGGGCGCTGACAGCCCTGGCTGACTCACATCAAAGCCCCAGACTGGGTCCAGGTGAGAGGAGGGATGCTAGGGGGACAGTGGGCAGAAGGCCAGGGTCTGGGGAAGTGTGGCAGGCATGAGGGGCTCCTCTGGCTCTGTGCCATCTGTCCTTTTGGCTGGTCTCTCCTTCTTCCCTCTGCTTCCAACCCCTGCCCCCAACTCCTCAAAGCCCATTCACAGGCTTCTCAGACTCAGTTATGCAGCCCAGACAGGGCTGGGAGAGCGTGTCCCCTGGAGGCCACCTCAACTGAATGTTTCAGACAGGAAGAGAGAGAGGCCAAGGGGTGGGGCGGGGCAGGGGTGCTGACAGGTTCTTTCGGTCTTCCTAGGTTGTATTTGGGTTTGGGCAATTGCTTGTCACTCTCGGGGTACAGACCTCACAGCTTGGATCATTCTGGGGCAGGCTTAATTTCACACCCCCAATTTCATGGCCCCTGCAAGTATATTCTTGCTGGTTCTGATGATTTTTGGTTTGGAAAATGGTTCTTTTTTTTTTTTTTTTTTTTTTTTTTT
>NW_016806409.1:650736-656902 GCF_001698545.2 Rhinopithecus bieti
TTGCTCTGTCGCCCAGGCTGGAGTGCAGTGGCGCGATCTTGGCTCACTGCAAGCTCTGTCTCCTGGGTTTAAGTGATTCTTGTGCCCCGGCTTCCAAACAACTGGAATTACAGGTGTCTGTCACCATGCCCGGCTAATTTTGTATTTTTAGTAGAGATGGGTTTCACCATGTTGGCCAGGCTGGTCTCAAACTCCTGACCTCAAGTGATTTGCTCACCTCAGCCTCCCAAAGTGCTGAACCATCGTGCCCTGCCTGGAAAATGGTTCTTGTATGACCTGGTCCCTATCTTGCCCTCAACCTTTCTCTCCCCTCTCTCTCCAGAAAAAAATATCCCCTACCACCCCACCTAAGCCCCTTCTCCAAGGCCCAAACCCCAGTCCTGCCTCCGCTCCAGGAAGCCAACCTTTTGCTGGCTAGGAGTGGTTAGAGAAGAGTTGGGGGTGCCTCTGGGAGGTCTGTTTGTAGTTCAGATTCTTCTCATTCCAGGCTCAGCAGGCTCTCTCTAAGGGAAGGGCCTGGGATAGGGGGGCGGGGATCCTTGGGGCACCAGCTGCAGGGAAGGAAAGCTTCCCGGGGAGAGGAGGGAAGTGTTTTTCTTCCCTTCCTAGTGACCCCCATCCACAAGGTAGGAACTGTCTTTCCCGGTTCCATCATTGGAATCCCCCCCTACAAGCCGCCCCAACATTCAGGCTCCTCTCAAGGGGCCTGAAAGGAGCTATGGAGAGCTGAGGCCCTGATCTCTTTCTTCACTTCTGAAGAATTGTTTCTACCCTTTTGGGGCCCTTAGAGATGTTTGGAAGAGTTTGGAGGGGGCACTAAGGTATACACAACCAGATGCTTGCACAGTGACTGGGTCAGCCCCAGCTCCAAAGAGGCTGTATCAATCTGTCCCCAAAACTGAAGTCCCTTGTAGATTTTTTCCTTACTTTAACCAGTATTCACGTATTTGTCCCTCTAGAGTATCAACCCTTAGGCCTCGAGATTCCTCAAGGATTAATCAGTGATCCAGTCACGGGAGAAAGCAACCAACCCCCAGGGTCTTAGAAGTCTGACACCTGCCCCAACTCCCCGGAAAACTTCCTTCTCCAGCTGCCTCTGCCTGATCTGGGGAGAGCAGGAAAAACCAACACTAAAGGCTTATATTGAGCGTCCACTATGTGAAGTCACTTATGGCTTCATCTTATCTTCCCCACCCTTCAAGAGAAGATTAGTGTCCTTACCTTATCAATGAAGAGTCGGAGCTTCAGAAAGGGAGAGTTACCTATCTCAAGGAATACGGAGAGGAAGCAGAACTGAATCCATTGAGTCCCAGTCCAGGACAGTGGGTCTGCCCAGCATGCTGACTTGTGACTAGGTCTGCCCTAGGTACCTGTGTCCAGGCTCCCAGGCTGACCTCTGGCTAATATTCTGCTTCCGGGTTACAGAGCAGCATGTACCATCTGAGCTTCCTTTCCCAAAGCAACTGTCCCTACAAATCCAGTTTCTCATTCAGTACTCACTTCAGAGGGAACAGGACAGACTTATTGGGCCCATTCTACAGATGGAGAAACTGATACTCAGAGAAGTAAAAAGATTCACTGAAGGTCAGAAAAGTATTAAGCACCAAGACCAGGACAGGAGCTTTCAGGCGTCCTACGTCCACTTCATGGGTTCTCACGATGACGTCAGATTTGTCACTTCACCCCTTCTCAGATTGGAGATCAGAATAGGTTTGTTTTTGTTAGTTTGTTTTGTTTTGAGACAGGATCTTGCTCTGGCAGCCAGGCTGGAGTGCAGTGCTGCAATCACAGCTCACTGCAGCCTCAACTTCCTGGGCTCAAGAGGTCCTCCTGCCTCAGCCTCCTAGCTGGGATTACAGGTGTGCATTACCATGCTCAGCTAATTTTTTTTTTTTTTTTTTTTGTAGAGGCAGGGGATATTTGTAATTAAATGTGACTTTGAGAAACTGGATACTTGTCAAAACTGGAGACAAGAAATCTGGATCCTAGAAACCTGTCTTGCTCATTTTTCCTCCTCAGAGCTGAGATTCTCCCCTCCCTAAGTGTGAGTTTCAGAGGCAGGGCAGAATGTATGGAAAGGGAACTGGGCTTGCTATACAGGGCAGGATGCTTGTGTCTCTAGATTACCCAGCTCAGGGAGTTCTTCAGACCTTGCCCTATTTACAGACAGCATTGATTCATTTAACAATTTTTTCTTGGGTGCCTATGATATGCAAGGCACTAAGGTATGCACAAAAACTAAGACACAGCCTCTGACCTCAAGAGATTATCTTGTTGCGGGGTGGGGAGGCAGTAGTTAGACATATGTAGGTAACACATGCCACATGCTAAATGCCATGAGATAAACATCAATTCAGAGAAAGGACGGGAGTGGTTTCAGGGAAGCACCACAGAGAAGGGGACTTCAAGGATTTACAGTGGTGGAATGGCTTCAGGTGTTTTATCAAAAAAGAGACTCAGGCCAGGTACAGTGGCTCATGCCCGTAATCCCAACACTCTGGGAGGCCAAGGCGGGTGGATCGCTTGAGATCAGGAGTTCCAGACCAGCCTGGGCAACATGGTGAAACCCCATCTCTACCTAAAATAGAAAAAATTAGCCGGGCGTGTGCCTGTACTCCTAGCTACTCCGGAGGCCAAGATGGGAGGATTGCTTGATCCTGGGGGTTCAAGGCTGCCGTGAGCTGAGATTGCATCTCTGCACATTTCAACCTGGGCGACACAGTAAGACTCCGTCTGCAAAAAAAAAAAAAAAAAAAAAGATTCAATACAGATTCTATAGACCAAATTAAATTGTGGCCCCACAAAATTCATGTGTTAAAGCCCTAACCCTCAATGTGATTTTATTTGGAGATAGGGGTTTTAGGAGGTAATTAATGTTAAACGAGGTTGGAGAGTCCCCACCCCTAATCTGATAGGATTGGTGGCCTTATAATGGGAACAGATAGAAATCTCTCTCTCCTACCATGTACACACACCAGTGATAGGCCACATGAATACTGAGAAGGTGGCCATACACAGGCCAGAAAAGAAGCCTTCACCAGAACCCAGCCATGCTGGCATCCCGATCTCAGACTTCCAGCTTCCAGAACTATGAGAAAATAAATTTCTGTCATTTAAGCCATCCAATCTGTAGTATTTTGTTATGGCAGCCCAAGCAGACTAAAACAACAGGAAACTAGGTGTTTGTGAAACTTGGATGACCTGGAGGAGTAGACTTTATCACGAAGTCACAGAAATGACCCTCCAGTAGAAGCTGCTACGTCTGCCACAAGCAGGTAGGGGGATCAAGAGGCTGCCATTGGGACTGGTTGCAGTGGCTCATGCCTGTAATCCCAGCACTTTGGGAGGCCGAAGCGGGCAGATCACTTGAGGCCAGGAGTTTGAGACAAGCCTGGCCAACATGGCAAAACCCTGTCTCTACTAAACATACAAAAATTAGCTGGATATGATGGTGCCCACCTGTAATCCCAGCTACTCAGAAAGCTGAGACCTGAGGATCGCTTGAGCCTGGGAGGGGGAAGTTGCAGTGAGCCAAGTTCACACCATTGCATTCCAGCCTGAGGATAGAGCAAAACTGTCTCAAAAAAAAAAAAAAAAAAAGAGGCTTCCACTGGAACTAAGTCAAGGTAACTGCACCTAGGGATCAGCAGAAATAGCCACGGCAGTAAGAACATGACCTCATTTCTCTTCCACCTTCCAAATCTCAAATAAGCACATTTTGCATCCAGAGCTCTAGCTGCAAGGGAGGCTGAGAGGCGAAGTTTTTGGCTTCCAACCTCTGAGGTTTTTGGCTTCCAACCTCTGCAGTATAGGAAGGAGGTGGGAATGGTGGGAGGATCTCTTGAGCCCAGGAGCTTGAGGCTGCATCGAGCTGTGATCATGCCACTATACTCCAGCCTGGGTGACCGAACAAGACCTCATCTGGAAGAGAAAAAAAAAAGAAGTAACTAGGGCTCTGAAAGCTAATTGAATGGTCTGGAGGTTTGGAAAGCAGATAGCTGTAGAGTACACGTATGAATCACTTGGGGATGATATATTTGGATAAGTGGGCAGGGCCTAGGAATCTATATTCCTAACAGGCAAACCCCAGTCCCATTGCCCCTCCTGCCATAATCCTGATGCATGTGGACTCAGCTTTCAGAAACTTTGTCCCTGGGCAGGAGCTGTGATGGGGCAGTCCCCTAGACACTGCTGTGAGCTCGGAAAAGGTTAGATTTGTGCTGAATTAGTCCCTTTCTCTCCTAAGAGCTAGTCCTGAAAGTTGGATGCTAAACTCTGAAAAATGCTGCTGTGATGGAGACTCAGAAGAAGGGGGTCTCTGCCTAGAACCCAGGAGTCCAGGGATTTAAACTCACCACCCCGCCAAGGAGGACTGGATGGAGTCAGTCGGCAACATGAATAAGCATTTCCTGAAGTTAAGACTCATTTTGTTCTGAATTTCCACCCTGGCCCCGGGGTTTAGGACCTTAGGGATCCTATTTCGATTGCAGGGGTTTAGTTAGAGAGCCCCTTCAACCTTGAGGGGTTTAAGAATTAGACAGAGGAGAAGAAAAGTGAAACACAGGGGACAAGAGAGGAAGGGAGGAGAAAGGTAGCACTTCCACCCAAAATGGCCTCAGGTCCGTACCAGAACCCAATGTCCTGCATAGCTCACACTGAATTTCAACACAAGATAGTCTATTACAATAGATTTTCCTTTCTCCTTCTCAGTCATTTTCTTTTCTTGGCTCTTATCAGGCAGCCCTGGCCCCCAAGCCCCCCAGTTCTGAGGGGAAGGCCATAGATAAATGAAAAAACCCTGACCTTCTCCCTCTGTGCCCCCATCCCAGCCCCACATCTCAGGAAGGGGGTCGCCCCAAGCCACAGCAGGGCTGAGTTGGCCTGGGCCAGGCTGCCTGGCCAATAGGCTTTCCTCCTTCCTATGGGTATCCATTCTCTTCCCCAGTTCCTGAGATGCTGGGCCCCCTTCAGCCGCATCTGCAGCCTGACTGAGCAGAGTCCCCCAGGCCTTCCTCCTCTAGGCTGGTCCTCCCAGGGCAAGAGCAGGCTTCCAGGTTGGGAGGGGGTTCGTCCCCCCATCCGCCAGTTATCACCACAAAGCAAAGTCCAGGGAAGGAGGGGGAGTGGGCAACGGTGGGGTAGTGGGAGAGCCAGGTCCTTGCTAGTAAATCAAAGTTGGTTTCCCAGATGGAGCTGAAGCCGCTTTGATTTCTCAAGTCACCCCCCTCCCCCTCTGCTGCCTCCCCTCACCCCCAGCTCCACGGTTTCAATTCCTCCCTGAAAAGCAGCGGGGCCTCCTTTCAAACCAGCCCAGCTCCTCTAACTCCCAACAACAGCTTCAGTTACAGGAAAGGGGAAGGGGAGGGGGTGAGGTGGCCCAGCCTGGAGAGAAAGGAGAGACATTCTGGGAGAAGCAAGAGGGAGAAGGAGGAGTAGAAAAGGAGGAAGGGGGAAAAGAAAGAGCAGAGTGAGAAGATTCGGGGGCAGCCAGGGTGGAAGAGTGGGCTCTGCTGGAGCAGGAGGGGAGCTCAAGCTGGGAAGCCAACCTGCCTTTTCCTCCCTCCCAAGGGAGCACCCCCACACCCATCACCCCAAGGACCCCTCCATATCTACAGAGCTATGATTCAGGCTCTCCTATTCCTCTCCCCTTGGCATTAGTTTCTAGAAGGTTCTAGAAGACAAAATATCTAAACCATTCATTCCCAGGGACATTTATTTCTTGTTCTAGAAGGCAGAGTCACCCAAGAACCTCACTATCCAAAGCCAGCACTGGCTTTCTAGATCCCGTTTCCCCAGTTGGCTCTGAGCAGCCCACACCTTGGTCTTGCTCAACCCAGGCTTGGGCCAATTAAGGCCCTTAATTAATAGATCATCTGTTACATCTGTTTAATCCTTTTATGGCCCATTTTGCCTGCCAGAGACCTTGAAGAAGGGTATTGGAGAGATAAAGGGGTAACAGCTATGCTCTGCTAAGTCTCCTTCCTCCTCTGCCCCAAAGCTGGGGCAGCCTTGGAACTTGGCAGGGGTGGGGCAGGGTGCACTGAAGGAACCTACAAGTTGTCAGGAAGTGGAGTTCCAGGAGTCCTAGGTCTCCTGATTATTTGGTGGCCCATTTCTTTATTTTCCCCTTTCCTTCCTTCCTTCCCTCCCTCCCTCCCTCCCTCCC
>NW_016806409.1:657325-685643 GCF_001698545.2 Rhinopithecus bieti
CTTCCTTCCTTCCTTCCTTCCTTCCTTCCTTCCTTCCTTCCTTTCTCTTTCTCCCTCTTTCTCTTTATCTCCTTCTCTATGTCTATGTCTCCCTTTCTTTTATTTCTCTCTTCTCTTTTTTTCTTTCTTTTTGAGATAGTGTCTCACTCCTGTTGCCCAGGCCAGAGTGTAGTGGCAGGATCACAGCTCACTGCAGCCTCCACTCAGGTGATCCTTCCACTTCAGCCTCCTGAGTAGCTGGGACCATAGGCATGTGCTACCAGAATAGGCTATTTTTATTTAAATTATTTTATTTTATTTTAGTAAAGACAGTTTTGCCATGTTGCCTAGGCTGGTCTCCAAATCCTGGGCTCCAGGAGCCTCATCTTTCCAAAATGCTGGGTTTGCTACTGTGCCCAGTCTGTGGCCCATTTCTAAGGGTCATTTCCCTGAGATCTAAATAGAGGATGGAGTACAGGGAGAAGGAATTTGATACCTCACCTGAAGGTGGATTTGAGGTCTTGATGGACAGGTTCAGGGAGACAGGAGGAAAGGTAAATTCACCCAAAGCAGAGGCATACTATGTGGGTCAGGGAGAGGGTGGCCAAGGAGACTGATTCTCTGAAGGCTCAGACCTGTTTTCCCCGAAGTATCTAGGACCCACCCCGTTTACAGCAGAACATTTTTGCTTAGAGAATAAAACCATTGAGGCTCCTAAAGTATCTGAAATTAAGTCCTCTTCTTTGCTCTCTGTCTCCTAAACAGATACATAGCCCTTCCCTCTTTAGGGTGGAGGGACCTCAGTGCTTTGAAAAGGAAAAAACACTGACCCAGAATTGAGGAAACAAAGAGGGGACCTGTCCTCTGCCAGGCTTATTGGAACAGGGGGAATTCCCTCGGGAGTCACCATACCAGGCATTGTCCCTTAGAAGAGCCCTCAAGGACAGAGGGAGGGGATGGCTTCTTGGGAAAGCAAGGGCTCTAGAGGAAAACATGCAAGGAGACCTGGACATGTGTGATTACCTAAACTGTGACCGGGGGAAGGTGAAAGGCCAGAGGCAGGAGGATTTTTTTGGGGTGGTGGGAGCCCTAGGCAATCTCCCCAGGTTTCCTTAGTAGGGAGAAGTTCTCTGTGCTCTCCTCTCCTGAGCACACCCGTGTGTGTTGGATGTTGCTGACTGTCATTTCACTTATCTGTGACACACAAGCCTTTCATCTTGTTTGAGTGGCATGAAGCAAGGAGAGTTTCAATGATCTAAGCACCATATTCTCACAGTCTCCTACGTCTGGCTCAAAGGTTAAAATCAATAAATCGTTTTATGATCCCTTTCTACAGATGAAAAAGCTGCAGCTGAGGAAGGGACGGTGACTTGCCTCAGCTACTGGGCCAGTGGGGCTGGAGCCAGGCCTGCAGCCCAGCAATTTGGAGCCCCAGAGCAGGTTTCTTTCCACTCCAACAGCTATTTTCTCTGCTCTCCTGTTAGGTTGAGATTTCTGCTGTTGCCAAGCCCATCCTACAGAATGGAGGAATGGATCCTGCAACAGATTTACAGTAGGTACCCAACTATTATCCCAGATATCAGATTTTTTTGTTGTTGTTGTTTTTGAGATGGGTTCTTACTCTGTTGTCCAGGCTGGAGTGTGGCGGGGCGATCATAGTTCATGCAGCCTCAAACTTCTAGGCTCAAGTGATCCACCCACTTCAGCCTCCTGAGTAGCTGCGACTACAGGTGCATGCTACCACACCAGGCTAATTTTAAAATTTTCTGTAGAGATAGGGCCTGGCTATCTTGCCTAGGCTGGGTCAAGCAATCCTCCCACCTTAGCCTCCTAAAGTGCTAGGATTACAGGTGTGAACCACTCCACCTGGCCCTAGATATCAGATTTGTAAGCAGAAATGATTGACAGTGATACTTCAGGGTTTGGGGGAGAAGTGGCACTTCTGTGCACTAGGGACACCTAGGCTCCCAGCCCACAGCAGAAACCCAAGCCTAAAGAGAAATGTTCCTTAGGCAGCGATAGCAGAATGTGGCCCCCTAGATTGTAGGCCTGAAGCTGGAGCCTGAGTCTCTGCAGACTATCTGCTTTGCATATGGTAGGTGCTCAATAATTTATTGGATAGAAAAATAGCTACTATTACCAAGCTTTTAGCCTAGCACCAGGTCATAGTGAGTGTCATACGCTGTCTCATTTAATTCTCACAACTGAAATAAGAAAAATAAAAATTCTGGGCCAGGTGTGGTGGCTCACACCTGTAATCTCAGCACTTTGGGAGACTGAGGTGGGCAGATCACTTGAGGCCAGGAGTTCGAGACCAACCTGGCCAACATGGTGAAACCCTCTCTACTGAAATACAAACATTAGCTGGACATGGTGGTGGATGCCTGTAATCCCAACTACTCGGGAGGCTGAGGAAGGAGAATCCCTTGAACCAGGGAGGCAGAGGTTGCAATGAGTGAGTTCGAGCCACTGCACTCCAGCCTGGGCAATGAAGCAAGACCCTGTCTCATAAACAAAAACAAACAAACAAACAAAAACCTGACTTGAAGCTCTCAGACCCAGAAGAAACAAACCTTGTGACATCCTTATGTTGGCTAGAATCTCTGCTGGCCCAAACACCTCTTCTCAGTCTCCCTCATTGGCCCCAGGGCCTTTAAATGTTGACATCCCCAAAGCTTTGGCCTTCACACCCAATCCATCTTCCCTAGATGATCTTAGCCATGCTCATACCATCAGCCATAGGCTAAAGGTGCCAGATCTAAATCTAGCCCAGAGTTCTGATCTGAGCACCGAGTTAGATTATTCGCCAGCCTTCTGGACACCTTCTCTTGGATGTGCCATAGGACCAGGCTTGCTTGACTGCACTCATTGTCTACCCTTTCCCTGCATTTCCCAGCCTGGCTAATGGCATTAGGGCACCTAGGTCAGAGCCTTGGTTGATCTCTTCCGTTATTCTCTCTCTCTCCTTATCATCCGCACGGCCACATCTCAGTTCCTGCCCTCACTATTTCTTGCCTGGTCTCTTGTGATCAGTCTGTAACTGGTATCTCAGGCTCCCAGCATCATGCTCCTCAAAACTGCCCAAATGCACTAGTTAAAATGCAAATGTGACCTCTTCCTTTCCCAAAACTCTCCAGTATATCCCCATCTCCAGGAGCCCAGACCATGTGTAAGGTACCCAAGATCTCTGACTACTTAAAGCCTCCTCTGCCATCATTCTCCCAGATGCATATGGGACTCTCACAGGGCCAAAGTCTTGTGCTGCCTCCCTACTCCATCGATTTCACCCCACCACGCCCTTGCACACAATGTTCCCTCTGTCTGGAATGCCTGTCCCTGCCTTGTCTGTTTACATGTCTGCTTCTCCATTAGATTGCGAGTTCATGTTTCTACATCCAACACCTCACACATGATCTGTGAGGCCCTGCAACTCTGATCCCTGCTGGCCTCTTTACCTCATCCTACTTTGCTCCTCACTCCAACCATACAGCCTCTCTTGCCCTCCCCGACTTAGTCAGATTCCCTGCCCAATTATGCTTTCAAAGAACATGGATCTTCCCTTCACAGCACTGAATCCCATGGCACTTTTTTTTTTTTTTTTTTTTTGAGACGGAGTCTCGCTCTCTCCCCAAGGCTGGAGTGCAGTGATGTGATCTTGGCTTACTGCAAGCTCTGCCTCCCGGGTTCATGCCGTTCTCCTGCCTCAGCCTCCCAAGTAACTGGGAATACAGGTGCCCACCACCACGCCCAGCTAATTTTTTTGTATTTTTAGTACAGACAGGGTTTCACCATGCTAGCCAGGATGGTCTCAATCTCCTGACCTTGTGATCCGCCCGTCTTGGCCTTCCAAAGTGCTGGGATTACAGCTGTGAGCCACAGCACCTGGCCCCCGTGGCACTTTTACATCCATGTCAGTGACTGCAGTGAATGTGATTGTCTCCCACTAGGACATGAGCTCCATAGGAACAAGGGGTTGGGTCTGGTACTCTCTCTACATCTCTATCTATCTATCTATCTAGCTAGCTATCAATCATCTATCTATCTATCTATCTATCTATCTATCTATATATTTTTTTTAAGAGGTGAAACTCTTAAAATATGGTGAAACTCCATCTCTACTAAAAATACAAAAATTAGCTGAGTGTGGTGGCACGCCCTGTAATCCCAGCTACTCAGGAGGCTGAGGTAGGAGAATCGCTTGAACCGGGGAGGTGGAGGTTGGAGTGAGCTGTGATCGTGCCACTGTACTCCATCCTGGGCGACAGAGTGAGGCTCCGTCTCAAAAAAAAAAAAAAAAAAGATGATGTCTGGCTATGTTGCCCAGGCTGGTTCCAAACTCCTGACCTCAAGTGACCCTCCTGCCTCAGCCTCCCAAAGTGGAATTGCAAGCATGAGCCACCGTGCCTGGCCATAAATTTGTTAAGTGAATAAGAGCACACAATTCTTACAGACATTAGGAGCTACGTGATGCAGGAGACAGAACACAGCTTTATGAGCCAAACAGGCCTGGTTTTCAGTCTCACCTCTGCCACATACTATGTGACTTTGGGAAAGCTGCCAGATCTCACCTAAGGTGGATTCTTCATCTATAAACAAAAAACAATATCCACTTTGTAGGCATATACATGTGCAGAACTTAGTAGGAGTTCAAAAAATGGTAGTGTTTGGCTGGGCATGGTGGCTCATGCCTGTAACCCCAGCATTTTGAGAGGCTGAAGTGGGTGGATCATGAGGTCAGGAGTTCGAGACCAGCCTGACCAACATGGTGAAACCCCGTCTCTACCAATAATACAAAAATTAGCCAGGCATGGTGGTGCCCGGCTATAGTCCCAGCTACTTGGGTGGCTGAGATAGGAGAATTGCTTGAAGCTGGGAGGTGAAGGTTTCAGTGAGCCGAGATCGTGCCACTGCACTCCAGCCTAGTCTCTCTCTAGAGACTCTGTCTCCAAATAAATAAATAAATAAATAAATAAATAAATGGGTAGCAATCACCCTAGGTCTTCCAGGATGCCTGCTGAATAAATACTTAATTCAACATAACTTCTTGTTTTAAAAGGTGCTTTATGATTATGAAATGTATTTTTGTCATTCTGAAATTATTTTGGATGTGGAGTCTCACATTTTAAAAATCTATTGGTTTATTCCTACTTGGCAGATGGGAAAACTGAGTTTCAAAGAAGTAAAGTGACTGTTCCAAGGCTGTACGGTTAGTGGCAGGGTTACAAATCTGGTCCAAGTCAATGACCAAGCTAATTTATTTATTTATTTAGCGGTCTCACTCTGTTGTCCGGGCTGGAGCACAGTGGCATGACGACAACTCACTGTAGCCTCAACTTCCTGTGCTCAAGCGATTCTCCCACCTCAGCCTCCCAAGTAGCTGGGACCACAGGCATGCGCCACCACACCCAGCTAATGTTTTAAAATTTTTGTAGAGACAGGGGTCTCACTTTGTTGCCCCAGCTGGTCTCAAACTCTGGCTTCAAGCAATTCTCCTGCCTTGGCCTCTCAAAGTGCTGGGATTAAAGGCATAAGCCATTGCATCCTGCCCAAGCTAATTTTTAAAAACTCAGAACTAAGTGCTGTATCTATGACAAATGGCATCCTTTAGTTACAGGGCTCCTGTACTTAAGAGGCAGGTTGGCAGAATGAGAAGTGCTGTAGGTAGGCCTGTAATCTGAAGATGCAGGTTCTGGTCCTGTTCACACTCAGGTCTCTCACGTGAAAGGCAAGAGTAAACATGAAATACTATGATTTCTTCTTATTTCATGTGCAAAGGCTAGACAAGTGTAACATCTTCATGGAATCACTTTTCTTCTGGGCTACTATAAACTTTTTTTTTTTTTTTTTTGAGACAAAGTCTCACACTCTGTCGCTCACGCTGAAGTGCAGTGGTGAAACCTCAGCTCACTTCAACCTCCACCTCCCAGGTTCAAGTGATTCTCCTGCCTCAGCCTCCTGAGTAGCTGGGACTACGGTCACGCGCCACCATGCCCAGCTAATTTTTGTGTGTTTAGTAGAGAGGGGGTTTCACTATGTTGGCCAGGTTGGTCTCAAACTCCTAATCTCAGGTGATTGCCCGCCTTGGCCTCCCAAAGTGCTGGATTACAGGCATGAGCCACTGCCCCCGGCCTACTATAAATTCTTGAAGGGCAGATGCTGTATCTTTTCCCACATTTTCCATAGCACCTATTATGCTGGTCTGAAATAAATAAAAGTGTTGAAGGAATGAAAGGTTGCCTGAGTGAATGGAAGAATGTCCTCTATTTTCTGTTTCCAGCTCCCCAGCTCCCCATCTGCCTTGGGGTGACTTGGAGAGGGGATAACTGTCATTCAGGCCTGGCCCTAGCCCAGGAAAACGGGTTTGTCATGGAAGGAAATGGAAGATGCTGCATTTACATTGGAGATTTGCTCTCAATTTCCTATCCGACTGCGAGCTTCCTGAATGAGGTATAGGAGCCTGTCATTCATTTTTGATTCCACTGCTCAGCTTCCAGGCTTGGTACCAGCTCTCAAGATGCTTTGAGATGGACTAGGCAGGAGGTCTGAGGACCAAAAGCTCAGGCTCAGATGGAGCAGAGAGAGGACAACATTCCCATCCTTAGACTGCTCTGAGAGAAAATGGGCTTGTTGGTGGAATAGAGATGGGTGGGCTGGAAATTGGATGCAGAAAAAAAGGCATATCTCCCCCCCGCCCCCACGACACCCACTCACGCCCCAATTTTGAAGGAAAACTTTCATCCTGGTGTAGGGAAAAGGCAACTTCCCCAGGATGTAATAAGGAACATTTTCAAGTTGTAAGGAACCGGAACATCTTTGTATCATTCATTCAATCAGGAAAAAAAAAATTTTTTTTTAATCCTGTCAAACCTGGATCCCTTTGTATCCATCTACTTAGAATATTCTTTTCTTCTCCTTACTCCTTTCTTCTTTTTGTTATTTTTCTTCTGCTGCTGTTATTGTTTAAAACAATTCATTTCTATATTGGAGCAAGAAACATTTCACCAGACTGTGAGGATGTGGCCCATACTGTGAAGCAAAGGGGCTTTCTAAACTCAATTTTCTTTCTTCTTTTTAAGTCACTCCCTTTCCCTGTCCCTCGGGAGAGACAACAGAAAATAATTGATCCATCATCCAGTATCAGGCCCAGGAGATTTACATGCAAATTCCTCCTCGACCCCCTTTCTCAAATTTAAAATCCTGGAAGGGAAAAAAAAAAATTCTAAAAGTAGCAGGAACCCTGCTGGCCACCACCCACCCTTCACCAGGTGAGAGATGTGGAGGGGATAACTCACCACAACCCCCCAGTCTCCTCCCGCCTCACACACGCCACCCCTCTCTGGTATGGAACTACTTAAGATTTGGGTAAAACTCCCTCTCGTCCTGGAGACGGGATCTGGAAGCCTTTTAGGGGGCGGAGGTGGAGGTGGGGAGAAAGAAGGAAAATTCCCCCAAATGTTCGTCAGGCCTAAGAAAGTCGTCCCTTCACTCAGAATTGCCCGTCACCCCCCGTCCCCCACCATTAACTTTCGATTAAGACCTCCTCCTTAGAGCAACTAAACTTTACTTTACACAATTAAGATTTGCCACAGAAGAAGCGGGAGGGAGAAGCCGCAGCTCCGGGCCATTCTCCTTCCCTTCGCTCCCAACAAGCCCCCCGCCCCTACCCTCCAGCTCCGGGCCTCCGAGTTCCTGAGTTTTCTCACTTTGAGGTGCCACCGAACACAAAGAACCATAATGGGCTCCTTTGTGCTGGCTACGGGGCAATTACGCCTCGGAGTCCTGGTCCCTTTAAGAGCCTCTTAAAGAGACAGGCTCCCATTTTCCAGAGGGGTTTTAAGGGTGTGTGGAGGGGGAGGCGAGGCGTCTACGTGTAAAGTGAAGTGAAACTTTCGCCTGGGCTCCAGAAAGAGCGGACAGAAAAGGTCTTTGTAAATTGTTAGTTTTTTTTTTTTTTTTTAAGTCTCAATTTTAATTTTAAATTTGAGATGTTTCATTCGATTTGAAAATTCGACTAGGAATAGGTGGGGTTCGAGGATCGGGGGCGGGGGCAAGGGTTTAAAGAGTCCCCACCCAGGAGAGCACCTCGGGCCAGGAAGAGGAGTGAGTCAGGGTTGAGTAGTGTCCCCCGATCTCGCCTCGGCGGCTCGGGAGAAATGCCGGGCTGGACAAACAGCCCTTAATATAATAATAGCTTGTCTCTTTAAAAAGCAAAAGGCGGGGTGGGGGGGAAAGTTTTGTTGGCATCTGGTTTCTGATCTCATTATGTTGTGGTCGACCAATCCAGCCCTCGGGCCTGGTCCTCGGGTTTAAATCTGATTGGCCGAGAGCACATTTTGGGATGGTGCTTAGAGCTCGACCGGGTGGTTTCAAGGATCCCTTTTTTGGGGGGCCGAGGAGAGGGCGGGGCCGCCCGCGGGGGCCCCCTTGAAACCGACTAATTGGGATCGGAGAGGCCGAGGTGAGGGCTGGAGGAGGCACAAAGAAGTCGCTGGGTGCAGAAGGGAGGGGAGAGGGGGAGTTGAGAGGCTAGAGGAGGAGGAAGAGGAGAGAGGGCAGCGGCGCGCGGTGTCTCGGGCGGTTCAGTCCGACCGCGGCGAGCAAGCGGGCAGGCGTACCGCCCCCTCCCCCGCCCGGCCTCCCCAACTCTGCGGCCGCGAGCAAAGTTTGCGAAGAGGCGCGGGAGGCGGCGGCCGCAGCGAGGAGGCGGCGGGGAAGGAGAGCAGTCTCCGGGTTGGGGGCGGGGGCGGGGGGGCTGGGAGGCGCGCCAGCATGGTCCACCGCACGCCTGCCCCGCCTGCTTGCTGCGTGCTTGTGCTGCCCGGCTGCCGGGCCGCCCAGTTCACGGGAGAAGGGCATCCTCCAATCCCGCGACACGGCTTCTGCCACCCATCTCCACCCCTGTGCACGTACAATCTCCTACAACCAGACACACGATGCCCCAACCTCTGGCACACGACGAGGAGGACGCAGGCTGTGGGAGGTGCACCAGCTTCTATCCGCTGTGAAGGTGCAGGCTCGCGCCGAACGGCGCTTCTTCCTTTGTTCGCAGTACGCACCCTGTTGCACCGTGCTGAACAGGCCATACCGCGTGCGCTCTATCTGCGGCGCGCGCGCCAGGCTGCGAAGCGTCATGAACAAGTTTGGTTTTCAGGCCGGAGTCCTGCGGCTGCGAGCCATCCCCGCGCCACGTCGCCGAGCAGATCTGCGTGGGCCAGACCACTCCGAGGACGGAGCGCCCGCGTGCTCACCACCGCGCCGGCGCCGACTGGACCGGGAGCGGGCACCCCGGCGGCCGGGCGGCCGGCGCTCCCCGCGCTACGCCACGATGGAGAACCCTTCCACTGCCGCGCGTCCTCAAGGTGCAATCCTATCTAGCTAAAGTTTCTGGGCGAGCGTGATTGTGCTGCGCACCTGCGAACCCGCACGGCCGTGTTCCATTTCTTTCTCACCAGGAGGAGACGCGTTTCGCGCGCCTCTGAGATCTCACCTGCGGTGCTGGCTGCGCTTCCATTTCTTCACTGTCACACAGTACCGTTGGTGCAGTAACATGCGCGCTCCGCTACCCGAGGCGCCCTCTCATTTTTCTGTCGGTCTGCTACACCATGGGTCGGTGCTACATCGCAGGCTTCGTGCTCCGAGGCGTAGTGTGCATATGACGCTTCTCCGAGGCGTTACCGCGCGGTGTGCCAGGCCCAAGAAGGAGGCTGCACACTCTTCATGTCGAGCTCTACTTCCATTCAGCGATGGCAGCTCCAATCTGGTGGTCATCCAGTGTCGATAACCTGCGTCTGCAGCCGCATGAAGTGGGGCACGAGGCCATCGAGGCCACTCTCCAGTACTTCCACCTTGCCTCTGGCTGTGCCAGGCCCTTCGAAGACCTCACTATCCTGCCATGGGCCAGACGACGGCGAATCCTGCTTCTGAGCGGCGTGTGCTTCGTGGGCCTCAACAGCCTGGGACCCGCTGCGGGGCTTCGTGCTAGCCGCCGCTTCGTGTACCTGTTCATCGCAGCCTTCCTCCTGACGGCTTCGTGTCGCTTTCCGCTTCCGCACCATCATGAAGCCAGACGGCACCAAGACCGAGAAGCTGGAGCGGCTCATGGTGCGCATCGGCGTCTTCTCTGTGCTCTACACGGTGCCCGCCACCATCGTCATCGCCTGCTACTTCTACGAGCAGGCCTTCCGCGAGCACTGGGAGCGCTCGTGGGTGAGCCAGCACTGCAAGAGCCTGGCCATCCCTTGCCCGGCGCACTACACGCCGCGCATGTCGCCCGACTTCACGGTCTACATGATCAAATACCTCATGACGCTCATCGTGGGCATCACGTCGGGCTTCTGGATCTGGTCGGGCAAGACGCTGCACTCGTGGAGGAAGTTCTACACTCGCCTCACCAACAGCCGGCACGGCGAGACCACCGTGTAAGGGGCGTCCCCAGGCCGGACCCGCGCGGCGCTTTCCTCTGCCCGGGGTGGGGCCCTACAGACTCCGTATTTTATTTTTTTAAATAAAGAACGATCGAAACCATTTCACTTTTAGGTTGCTTTTTAAATGAGAACTCTCTGCCCAGCACCCCCACAAGGTTTGTAATTAAAACTGTAAATAGTCTTTGTAAATTTAATTATATATATTTTCTATTTAAAAGAAAAAAGAAAAAAAAAAACCAGGGGTGTGGGCGCCAGGGCTGAAGAATGAGGTGTGTGTGTGTTGGGGGGTGTAGCTGGGGGGAGGGTTCTCTTTCTTAAGTGCCCTTCAAAACGCGCCCCTACTTTGGAGTTTTTTGGTGATATGGCAGGGCTGGGCCTGCTGGGAGAGGCACCCAGACTGAGCGATGTTTTTGTTGGCTTTGAGTCGTTAGGAGTTCGTTCCATTCAACTAATATAAAAGCCAAACTTGTGAGCCTCCTCTCTGACGCTGGGCCTGTGGAAGCTGTTGGATATTTTTGAACAGGACTTGAATTCGTTTTGCTTCCTTCCCCCTTTTCTTTCCCTACTCATGTGTCCTGTCTTCTTCACTTACTCTTTGGAAAAGTCCCAACTGAGATGAAGACGTGGAAAAAAAAATCGGGGTGGGGGTGCTGGTGGGGAGAGGGCGGAGATCCGGTGAAGAATGGCTTGGGCCCCCTGGCCCCTGGCTCCTCCCCTGCAGGCTGGAAGATCTTTCTCCTCTCTGGCTTCTCTTCTTTTCAATTCGCTGCACCAAGTGCTTCCAGTGGTCCGAAAATGCTTTTTGAAGTGTATTTTGAAAGAGCACCCACCAACACACACCCCACCAGGAGTACTGATCCTGCCTCCCTGCATGTCTAGGGGAAGCATTCGCCTTTGAGCAGTTGTTTGCAAATTTGGGGGGTTTGAGATCTCCTAGCATCTCACCCCTTCTTTCCTTGGAGTCTGTTCACGCCCCAGCCAAAATCTCCGGCATTCAGGTTAGCAGTTTCTGGGTTGGTTTGTGTGCATTTTGTTGTTGTTTGGGGCTTAATTTTTTTCAAAAGCGATAAAGACGGGTGGGTTGGAGGGAGGGGACTGATGGGCTGGTGGGCTTTTAGTTTTCCTTTGACAAAAGACTGGTTTCTTTAAAACTTCTCCAGAAAAAAAAATGAAAAAAAAAAAAAAAAAGGTGGTGTCTTTGCTTTAGAAGAAGTCTCTGGACAGGCTCTTTGTGGCTATGGGGGTGGGTTGAGTGTTTACATAACATTCTATATCACAAGATTGACAGAATGTTTAAAGCAGATGTTTCTTATCTTCTCCTAACCCCCCACAAATAAAGTCAAGACTTTTTTTGTGATGGAGTCTCGCTCTGTTGCCTAGGCTGGAGTACAGTTGTGTGATCTTGGCTCACTGCAACCTCCACTGCAGCGTTTCTCCTGCCTCAGCCTCCCAAGTGGCTGGGAATGCAGGTGCACGCCACCACTCTTGGCTAATTTTTGTATTTTTAGTAGAGACAGGGTTTCACCATATTGGCCAGGCTGGTCTCGAACTCCTGACCTCGTTGTCTGCCCCTCTCGGCCTCCCAAAGTGCTGGGATTACAGGCGTGAGCCACAGTGCCTGGCCTGTCAAGACTTTTCTTAACTTCCTGAGAAGTGATGTCTAAAAGTATCCTTGCTAGTGTGAGAACTCCAGTTTCCAACACATACTATTTCTCTCAACTATTTGGAATATTTTAGAATTTTAATTCCAAAGGATTGGTTTGAATACAAGTATGCCTCATAACTCAGTTTTCACCATCTCCCGTTTCTTAACAGTGTAAATTAAAAGCTAATAATCATAATAATAAAGTGCATTTAATTATCTTCGAGAGATCTATCCTTTTAATTGCATTTAACAGGGTTGTAACATTTTATTAGTTTGACCAAACCACACCTCCTCCTCCTCTCTCCCCCTTACCTACTCGGTTGGGGGTGGGGCAGAGAAGAGTGCTCCCAGCCCTGGACCTTGCTCTCTTAGCTAAATGGTGATGGGAGAAATGGTGCCTTACCACCCTTTATTGCCTGTCTTCGGGACAAGGGAGAAAGTAAGTTAGAACCCCCTACTTCGAAGTGTTTGCTTGTGTTAGTTTATGTTGGGGGAGGGGAACTGGAAATGTTTGGTGGTAATTGAAGTCATATGTGGGGCTTTGTTTGGAATTGTATGAAGCCTGTGGATTTCAGCAGCACCCCCTTCCAAAAATATGTAATTTCCCCCCAAATCATCTGTGTCAGTGGCTAGTTAAAGCTAGCTTTTTATCAAATGATGACAAGTGTGAGATCTCAACATGAGGTTCCCTTAATTATCAAAGAAGCAGGCGGGAGGAGATGTCACTGCTCCCCTGGCTCCATTTGTTGCAAGATTCTAAAGGAACCCCGCAAAGGCTGCAGGAAAGAGTAAAATTACAAACAAATTGTGAGTGCCTCTCCTTGTAATAATGGTGAAAGCCAGAGAATCAGGTGGGATTTTCCAGTACCTGGTATTGAGCCCTGTGGGAAGAGGAGCTGGTCTCTGCTAAAGACTGGGGAGAGCCTCTCCCACCTATAAGCCATCCAAGATCTTGGCTCTGTGTGCTTTGGATGCATTGTCCCTGGACCCTCTTACTGAGCAACCCGCTCCTCAAAATCTCCTGCCAACATAAAGGAAGAGAGCCTGAGAAACTGACAAAATAAGTTATATGACTGAGGAGGAAGACAGATAATAAGACAATTGTATCTTTTGGAAAGAACAGATCTTAGAGATACCCTTCCCCTTCTTCAAGGGGATTAGCCAAGGGCTGAATTACCCTACTGAAAACTGTTGTGGAGGAACCCTCCTCTCCACACCCTTGTCCTGTTTCTTAAATGAAACACTCTTAGACCACAGTTTGGGGAATTTGGGGTAAGGAGGAGAAAGCATCCTGGAGGAAGACTCAGGTAAACCACCTGAGCTCACTGCCTCAAAGGGAGAGGGCACCTCAGCTCCCTTGTTCAGAAAACCCAGTTAAAAACAGGAGCTTAGAGATCTGCTTTTGGAGATTTCTAGGTCGCCCTATGAGCAGGAAAGGGTTCCCACGTTGTAAGTGAGCTGGTCCCTCCCTCTGGAAGAGCGAGGCTTTGTGTTTGCTGGAGGGTCAGGGCCAAGAAGGAAATACACTCACCTGTGGCGCCTGGGCCAGGGGCAGGTCTTAGGCCGGCTCTGCTTTCTGCCTGCTCTTCTGCCCTCCCCCAGGGCAATGCTCTGGGGTTTCAAGGTATCAGGCATTTCTCCTCCACACTCCCCTCTCTTAGTAATCAGGCTTTCCCTCCTCCCAGCCCAGACTTCCCTCCAGAAGACTTTAACGTTAGTTCCAAACTTTTTGCCCTTTAAGAAGATTTTTTTTAAGAGCTAGCTCTAGAAAAAGGCCACTAAAGTTTATCAAGACAAAATTCTTCTGAACATCCCCAAAGAATTAAGATTAGGTTCAGCTCAGCGGGATGGGGGACTGCTTTTTGTTTCAAAAGCTCTTCAGGAGGGTGGGGAGATGCTGTCCCGGGGATGCCTGCCATGGGGTCTGAGCCGGGCGAGCCCTCCCTTCTGCAGTCTCGCTACTCACTGTACCAGAGTCCCTCCTCCTCTAGAATCACTCTTCTTACCTTAAATGGATCTTAAACTGGGGGCCACTGACCATCTGAGAATCTCAAAACTCTTTGGACCTCTTCCTGGAAAAAAAAAAAGGAACAGATCTCCCATGAACATGCAATTGTGTGTAGCTAGGAAGTTTCTAGATCATCCCTCCCTGACCTCTCTCCCTACCTGCCTGCCCCCAAACTAGTTTTCGAGTCCCTGGTCTAGACTTTTTTTTTTTTTTTTTTAAGACTGAGTCTCACTCTGTTGCCCGGGCGGGAGTGCTGGAGTGCAGTGGCGTGATCTCAGCTCACTGCAGCCTCTGCCCCCCGTTCCTGAGTTCAAGCAACTCTCCTGCCTCAGCCTCCTGAGTAGCTGGGATTACAGCCGCGGGCCACCACTCCCAGCTAATTTTCTTATTTTTAGTACAGTCGGGGTTTTACTACAATGGCCAGGCTGGTCTCAAACTCCTGACCTCAGGTGATCCTCCCGCCTCGGCCTCCCAAAGTGCCGGGATTACAGGCACGAGCCACTGCGCCTGGCTGGTCTAGACATTTTTTAGTCCTGATTACTAGCTACCTCTCCTTCTCTAAAGGACAGCCCTTACTTTCTCAGACTCCAGTATTCCCCGATCTCTAGTCACCTCTGCTATGGAAACAGGGTGGGGGTGAGGAGGGAAAGCCATTGGGCCTACAAAACCAGGAGTTCCCCCGAACCAGATTATTCACTCAGTTCAATCCTGCCCCTTGATCAGGTAACAAGTGATCAAGATGCAGCAGAGTGGAATATGAATGAATGAAATGTGTAGTTGTGAAAAAAGGAGAGAGAGACAGACAATGTATGGCGAGCAGAGGCTTTGGCATGCTTTACCACTCACTGCAGTAGCAGCTGTGAGCACCTGTGGCATTTTTCTAACCTCTGAGTGTGTGTCCTCATCTATAAAAAGGCTGATAGTACCTGTCTGGTAACGTGAGTAGTAGACGGGACATGCATCTATAGAGCCCCCAGGCAGTAGTTCAATAAATTGTAGCACTTTTCCAATTAGAATACATTTCATTTCATTTCATTTCATGTCATTTCATTTCATTTATTTATTTTGAGACAGAGTCTTCCTCTGTCGCCCAGGCCAGAGTGCAGTGGCGCGATCTCGGCTCACTGCAAGCTCTGCCTCCCGGGTTCATGTCATTCTCTTGCCTCAGCCTCCTGAGTAGCTGGGACTACAGGCACCCACCACCTCACCTGGCTAGTTTTTTTTTTTTTTTTTTTTTTGTATTTTAGTAGAGATGGAGTTTCACCGTGTTAGCCAGGATGGTCTCGATTTCCTGACCTTGTGATCCGCCCACCTCAGCCTCTCAAAGTGCTGGGATTACAGGCATGAGCCACCACGCCTGGCCCCCACTTAGAATACATTTCTAAAAATAAAATCAATGGATCAAAAGATGGGCATTTCTTGACAGGAGAAATGTTACCAATAGTTTTTAAACTGTTCCCTGTCATTTAAGAGGACCACAGTCTTCCCTTCCCAGCACTTCCATATCATTTCCCCCCTCTGAAGAGGTACATCTAACTGCCCTTAGAATATGGATGATGACCTGATGACTGGTCTTAGCTGCTTCCTGCTGACAGGGGCATTGTTTTGGGGAAAGCAGCAGTCAGACTCCTCCTAGAGGTCTATCTAAGGGTTCCTAGCAAAGGGGAGCCATCATCCGAGGCTCTGATTGCCTGACCATTTGGAGTTTGGTGGCTTCTAGACACGAGAGAAGAAAACAAGTTTTATAAGGTTAAGTATGCATAAGTTAAACATATATTACACAAGGAGAGAATTTAGTGCCAAAGATTACAGAGACAAGAACTAAAATATACTAACAATATTGTACCCTGAGCTGTAAGAAATTAAACCTTGTATGGGAGCAGTTCAACTTTAGAAGAGATAACTGTTCTTGCCATATCTTTTAGCAGTTAACAGGTTCACCCTGGGAATTCTGGGGTTTGTGGACTTGCATGATGGCCATTAAAGCTTTTGCCTCTTTCCTGTATCTCCTCTCTCTTTCCTGGGCCTACCAGTCTCTATTATAAAAGATCAAGGTGGCTACTTTCAGGAGTTTCTCTAAAGTACTATCTGGTCCCAGGGCCTGTTTTGTATCTTCCTTCTGATGTCAGGAGCTGCCCGAATAATAAATTGATCCTTTAGAATTAGTTGTCCCTCGACTGAATCTGGAGATAGAGAGATGTACTTTACCAAGATCCCTCTTAGCCTCCCAGGAAGGCAGTGGGATTTTCATCAAATCCCTGGTGGATCATGGACAAGAAACAGTATAATTGAGGGGCTTGGTCCTAGTCCGATGGTATTGAAATGAATGGTACCTTCCTGAGGCCAAGCCAGTCCTTCCTATAAATCATAATTTGGCCAAACCTTTGTAGAGAGGGCTATGAGATGCTTTTCCTTCAGATTCTGAGGGTCAAAAGAATCACAATGGTTCAGGATACATTATACTCCAGAAGAGTATAAGCTGGGGGTGGTGAAGAGAACTGGTTGCCAATTCTGAAAGACAGGGAATAAAGGTGTCCCCCACTTCCTTCCTTCTTTCAGCAAATACTCAGGGTGTGATGGAGAGAGAAAGTGAGTATCTTTCCTGCAGTCTCCACCTCTTGTCCCTGAGCCCCGGTGACCTTGGCAGGTGCCAGCCATGGGTATCAATGTGGTATGTACCCATGAAGCAGGGAAAACCTGGAAAATAGGAATTAACTGCCCTCATCTACATCTCCTTTTCTCCCTCCCTTTCTTCCTTCTGTCTGCAAACTGAGTTCCCTGGGCCTGTTTGTGCCATGGAACATGGCCTCCTTCTATGTGGTGGGGGGTTCAGTCATCAGGAATTGGTTCTGCCCATTTACACCATGCCTGTTGCCTGGCTTTGGATCCCTCGGATCTGGTTTTTCTCTCTAGGGCCTCAGCCTGAAGCTTGGAATCTAGTTTGGCATTGAAAAGTTGGTTTAGAGGCTGTTTGTATCTGTTTAGAGTATCTCAAATGTGCCCTGCTGAATTTGCAGTTCTCAGCCAGCAGGGGTCGCTCCTCCATTAATTTCCCTATCAGAAACATTGTTGGGATGGGGGAACCCTCTCACTGAGAAAAGGAAAAAAAGAAAAACAGTTAAAGGCCAAAAGGGGAGGATTCTGGGAGAAGAACCCCTTGGTCACTGCAAGTGGGCCCCCTAATCCTTATATCTTTCCGCTAGTTGATACCGGGTTAAATTCTTTGGTCAGGGGAGGAAAGGTTTCATTGGCACAGCTGGCAAGAAGAGCCCATCCGTTTGCCCTGTGGGGTCTTGGCTACCACCTCGGCTTTCTCCCGCCCCCTCTTGGCTGTTGGGCTTGGTCTTTGCCTGCTGCGAGCACGCTGGTGCCTGAGCTGGGAGGGGAAAGGGTGAAGAAAGGGGCCCTGAGCCATGCCTGTGACTGTCAAGGTAAAGGCATACATGGCACCTCTGGGAAAAGTTGGTCTGATTGGCACATTTCAAACAGTGTGAGAGCAGCTGGGCGCGGTGGCTCACGCCTGTAATCCCAGCACTTTGGGAGGCCGAGGAGGGCAGATCACGAGGTCAGGGGTTGGAGACCAGCCTGACCAACATGGTGAAACCCGGTCTCTACTAAAAATACAAAAATTAGCCTGGCTGGGCGTGGTGGCGCCGTGCCTGTAATCTCAGCTACTCAGGAGGCTGAGGCAGGAGAATCATTTGAACCTGGGAAGCGGAGGTTGCTGTAAGCCAAGATTGCACAACTGCACTCCAGCCTGGGTGACAGAGTGAGACTCCGTCTCAAAAGAAAAAAAACAACAACAACAAAAAAAGAGAAATGAGGCCCAGAGCCCAGAAAGACACTGCCTGAAGCTCACAGCTAATTGCAGAATTGGAGCTCAAACTCAGCTTTTAGTCTATATGCTTTTTTTTAGACTAATTTTTTTTAGAGGAAGGTACAAGAGTTCCCCTATCCACCCCCCCCAAACATACATAACCTTCCCCATTGTCAACATCCCTCACCAGAGGAGTACTTTTTTTTTTTTAGATGGAGCCTTGCTCTGTCGCCCAGGCTGGAGTGCAGAGGCACGATCTTAGCTCACTGCAACCTCTGCCTCCCTGGTTCAAGAGATTCTCCTGACTTAGCCTCCCAAGTAGCTGGGATTACAGGCACCTACTACCATGCTTAGCTAATTTTTGTATTTTTAGTAGAGATAGGGTTTTACCATATTGGCCAGGGTGGTCACGAACTCCTGACCTCAGGTGATCCATTTGCCTCGGCCTCCCAAAGTGCTGGGATTACAGGCATGAGCCACTGCACCTGGCCACCAGAGGAGTACATTTGTTACCACTGATAAACCTACATTGATACATCGTTAACAATCAAAGTCCACAGTTTACATTAAGGTTCACTGTTGGTGTTGTACTTTTTTGTTTGTTTGTTTGTTTTTGATACAGGGTCTCACTTTGTCACCCAGGCTAGAGTGCAGTGGTACCATCTCAACTCACTGCAGCCTTGACCTCCTGGGCTTAAGGGATCCTCCCACCTCAGCCCCCCAAGTAGCTAGGACTACAGGTGTGTGGCACCGCAGCTGGCTAAGTTTTTTGTGTTTTTTTTTTTTAGTAGAGATAGGGTTTCGCCATATTGCCCAGGCTGGTTTAGAACTCCCGAGCTCAAGTGATCTGCCTGGCTTGGCCTCCCAAAGTGCTAGGATTACAGGTTTGAGCCACCGTGCCTGGCCTTGTGTTGTACTTTCTATAATGTATAATGACATATATCCAACATTAAAGTATCACACAGACTATTTTCGCTGACCTAAATGTCCTCTATGCTCTACCTGTTCATCCCTCCCAGCCCCACCAACCCCAGCAACCAGTGATCTTTTTACTGTCTCCACAGTTTTGCCTTTTCCAGAATATCATAGAGTTGGAATCATACTATATGTAGCCTTTTCAGATGGACTTCCTTGACTTAGCAATATGCATTTCAGATTCCTCCACGTGTTTTCATGATTTGATAGCACATTTCCTTTTAGAACTGAATAATGTCTGGCTATTCCACAGTTTTTCAAAGCAGGTTCATTGTGCCCTGTCTACCAACTTGCTTGAGTTTGATGAAACAGAAAACCCACAAACCCAAACAAGCTACACGAAAAAGACTTTTTACTTACAGATAGGCAGCAAGGGATGGCAGTAGCCTAGGATTGATTCAGCCAGTCCCCCGAGGCTCAGGAAAGTTGCCTGGGGTGGGTGGAGTCTTGTCAGTTTATGTCCTGCTTACATCGCAAGCAAACTGCCCTGGGTTTTGTATCCTAGGGACAACAGGACTTGCTGGGCTGAAGTGTTGAAGGACTTCCTTCTTTCCTTCCTTCCTTCCTTCCTTCCTTCCTTCCTTCCTTCCTTCCTTCCTTTCTCTTTCTTTCTTTTTTTTAACGGACATTCTATTTCTAGGAGGGTCTGGAATAGAGCTCAGGCTGTTCTGTCCAGTCCCTCCTTATCCCAGGATGCTGCATTCCCAGAACATTCTACAGTTATTCTTGAATACTACAAGTGAGAATGGGGGGAGAACTGGGTGGCCCAAGGCCACCCAGAGAACTGTCTGGTAAGTTTATTTATCTATTCACCTATCGAAGGGCATCTTGGTTGCTCCTAAGCTTTGGTAATTATAAAGCTGCTATAATCATCCATGCACAGGACTTAGTGTAGACATATATATATATATATATATATATATTTTTTTTTTTTGAGACAAAGTCTTGCTCTTATTCCCCAGGCTGGAGTGCAATGGCATGATCTGGGCTCACTGCAACCTCCGCCTCTCAGGTTCAAGCGATTCTCCTGTCTCAGTCTGCTGAGTAGCTGGGATTACAGGCACCTGCCACCACACCCAGCTAATTTTTGTATTTTTAGTAAAGATGTCATTTTACCATGTTGGCCAGGCTGGTCTCGAACTCCCAACCTCAGGTGATCCGCCCGTCTCGGCCTCCCAAAGTGCTGGGATTACAGGCATGAGCCACCATGCCGGGCTTGTAGACATAAATTTTTAACACATATGGGTAAATACCAAGGTACTTGATTGCTGGATTGTATGGTAAATGTTTACTGTTGTAAGAAACTGCCAAACTATCTTCCAAAGTGGTTGTACCATGTTGCATTCCCACCAACAATGAATGAGGGTTTCTGTTATTCTACATCCTCCACAGTATTTGGTATTGTCAGTATTTCAGATTTGGGTCATTCCAACAGATGCATAGTAGTATTTCATTGTTTGAATTTGCCTTTCCCCGATGACATAGGATGTAGAGGTCTTTTCACATCCTTACCTTCCATCTGTATGTCTTTGGTGAGATGTCTGTTAGAGTCTTTGGTCCATTTTTTTTTTTTTTTTTTGAGACGGAGTCTTGCTCACTGCAAGCTCTGCCTCCCAGGTTCACACTATTCTCCTGCCTCAGCCTCCTAAGCAGCTGGGACTAGGGCGCCCACCACCACGCCCGGCTAATTTTTTGTGTTTTTAGTAGAGACAGGGTTTCACCGTGTTAGCCAGGATGGTCTCAATCTCCTGACCTCGTGATCCACCCGCCTTGGCCTCCCAAAGTGCTGGGATTACAAGCATGAGCCACTGTGCCCGGCCTGATACATTTTTTAATTGTGTTATTTGATTTCTTATTGTTGAGTTTTAAGAGTTCTTGGCTGGGCATGGTGGCTCATATCTGTAATCCCAACACTTTAGGAGGCCAAGGCAGGAGGATTTCTTGAGCCCAGGAATTTGAGGCTAGTCTGGGCAACATAGCAAAAAAAAATTTAAAAATTAGCCGGGCATGGTGGCACATGTCGTAGTCCCAGCTACTCTGGGGGACTGAAGCAGGAGGACTACTGAGCCCAGGGAGATAAAGGTTGCAGTGAGCCATGATCATGTCACTGTACTTCAGCCTGGGTGACAATGCAAGATCATATCTGAAATAAATAAATAAATAAATAAATAAATAAATAAATAGTGGCTGGGCACAATGACTCACGCCTGTAATCTCAGCATTTTAGGAAGCTGAGGCAGTCAGATCACTTGAGGTCAGGAGTTTGAGATCAGCCTGGCCAACATGGCGAAACCTCGTCTCTACCAAAAGTATAAAAAATTAGCTGGGCGTGGTGGCATGCACCTGTAATCCCAGCTACTCGGGAGGCTGAAGCATGAGAATGGCTTGAATCTGGGAGGAGGAGGTTGCCGTGAGCCAAGATCGTGCCACTGTACCCAGCCTGGGCGACAGAGCAAGACTCCATCTCAAAAAAAATAAAAAATCAGAAACATTTTAAAAGATTTCTTTCTTTGTATATTTTGAAGAATAGTACTTTATCAGATGTGTATTTTGCAAATGTTTTCTCCCAGTCTGTGGCTTGTCTTCTCATTCTCTTGACAATGTCTTTCTCCATATGCCTTCACACACTCATTAGCAGAGTTTTCCAAACTGCAATATGTAATCCATTAGTGAGTTGCAAAATCAATTAGTGAGATGTAACTAGCACTAAAAAAAATTAGAACAGAATGGAATAGAAAAGATCATAGTTCAGCACCAATGGGAAGGGTAAGTAATGTCTGGAAAAACTTTGTTTTCCACTTACATGATTATATAAGTGCATGTGACCTGGATCATACATAAAATGTATAGGTTATAATTTTTTTTTTTTTTTTTTTGAGATGGAGTTTCGCTCCTGTTGCCCAGGCTGGAGTGCAATGGCACGATCTTGGCTCACTGCAATCTCCACCTCCTGGGTTCAAATGATTCTCCTGCCTCAGCTTCCCAAGTAGCTGGGATTATAGGCGTGCATCATCATGCTTGGCTAATTTTGTATTTTTAGTAGAGAAGGGGTTTCACCATTGGTCAGGCTGGTCTTGAATTCCTGACCTCAGGTGATCTACCTGCCTTGGCCTCCCAAAGTGCTAGCATTATAGACGTGAGCCATTGCGCCTGGCCTTTATAATTTTTTAAAGTCTAAAAACTGCTACTCTAAAGGGACATCTACTCTGTCCTCAGGTTCTCATACTCTAATAAGTCAAAAAAAGAATAAAGGTATACGAACTAATTAAAGAACACTTTGAAAATATTACAGAATATGTCAGTCTGTACCAATTTTATTTCTGTTCTCAGGGAATGCAGAGGTAAATGACTGATTGGTAAATTAGAGAAGACTTGGCTCCCACAAAATCCCCACTGGCCTCCTTTAAAACTTTAAAACTCTTAGTTGTCCTGCTTGGGTTGAGGCCTTTATCAGATCTCAAGCTTTTGATAACAAGGAGTACTTGTTTTTTTTTTTTTTTTTTTTTTTTTTTAAGACAGGGCCTCTCATCTGTCACCCAGGCTGGAGTACAGTGGGTGCTGTAATTCGAACTCCTGGCGGCTCAAGTGATCTACTGCCTCAGCAACCCTGAGTAAGGATGATATCACAACCTGGACTAATTTTTTTTGTTTTTGTAGAGACAAAGAGTCTCGGTATGATCACCAAACTCTTGGCCTCGAAATCCTCTCGGCCTCCAAAGCCTTGGAATTACAGGTGCGAGCCATGACAGCCAGCATTTTGGGCATTTAGAACACTTTTGTCGTGAGCTCTTGGACCCTGGCCAGCTCCGACAAATGTATCCTTCCTGCTCCTTCTCCCTGCCTTCTCCACCCTAGAGAGATACGCGGGCTGATTCCCATTCCCAAAGGAGTGAACCGAATGATTCTGGATTCAGAGCAGCATAGGAATAAATACTAGGAATATGTTTCTATTACACATCTCTGGCTAGAAAAAATACATACAAATAAATATGTGATGTCTGTGTGTGTGTGTGTGTGTGTGTATGTATTAATATCCGAGGTGGGCAGATCACAAGGTCAGGAGTTCGAGACAAGCCTGACCCAATGGTGGTTTCGCTCTTGCTGCCCAGAGCTGGAGTGCAATGCATAGATCTCCAATCACTGGCAAATCCTCTGCTCCCACTGTTTCACGTGTTTCCTGCCTCAGCCTCCCAGTAGCTGGGATTACAAGGCATTGCACACCACGCCAACTAATTTTGTATTTTAATAGGATGGGGTTTCCAAACTGTGTTGGTCAACTAGTTTGAACTCCTGACTCAGGTGATCTGCCCACCAACTCGGCCTCCCAAATACTGGTTTACAGGCGTAATACTGGGATTACACCAGCCATAATCCATATTTTTTTTTTTTTTTTTTTTTTTTTTTTTTTTTTTTTTTTTTTTTTTTTTTTTTTTTTTTTTTTTTTTTTTGAGACGGAGTCTTCGCTCGATGCCCGGGCTGGAGTGCAGGTGGCCGGATCTCAGCTCACTGCAAACTCGCGCCTCCCGGGTTTACGTCCATTCTCCTCCTGCCCTCAGCTCCCGAGTACTTGGGACTACAGCGTCCGCCACAAACTCGCCGCCTAGTTTTTTATTTTTTTTTACTCAAGGACGGGTTTCACACGTGTTAGCCAGGATGGTCTCGATCTCCTGACTCGATCCGCCTCTGCTTCCCAAAGTGCTGAGATTACAGGCTTGAGCCACCGCGCCCGGCCCATAATCATATTTTTAAAGCTACATTCAAGTTATAAGGAACACATGCCCTGAGGCAGGTCTGGCTCTAATTGGGAAATTGAGACCTCTTGACTTATAAAATTTTGGGCTCCATTCTTGCTGCTTATATCTATTTCTGGGACTTGCTGGCCTGAGGACCCCACCCCTAATGTTCAGCCCTCTGCCTGGTGCCTGGCCTGTTGCTTTCCAGTCTCCCAGTCTGGATCCCTGCTCCCTGACCCTTGATTTCCTAGGCCATACCTCGACTATCTCCCCACCGTCAGCTACCTGCCAGGGATCCTGGGTCCCTGGATTTGACCTCTTGCTTGCTTACCCCATGGTTCATGCATGCTACTCCTTCTGTCCTTTACTTTCTGTGATTTCTTGTTCTCCCAACCTACTCAGCTGCACTGCCCACCCGCCCTTAACTCTGGCTCCTCCTACCACTATGTTCTTGTTATTCCTCAGCTTCTGGGGTGACTCTTCCTGCTTCACCCTTGCTTCATGTTGCTGATGCTTAGCTCCAAACTGACAAGTTAAGAGGGTGAGGCCGGACATGGTGGCTCACACCTGTAATCCCAGCACTTTGGGAGGTGCATCACGAGGTGGGTGCATCACGAGGTCAGGAGTTCGAGACCAGCCTGACCAACGTGGTGAAACCCCGTCTCTACTAAAAATACAAAAATTAGCTGGTGGTGGTGGCAGGCGCCTGTAATCCCAGCTACTCGGGAGGCTGAGGCAGGAGAATCGCTTGAATCCACGAGGCGGAGATTGTAGTGAGCCGAGATCGTGGCATTGCACTCCAGGCTGGGCGACAGAGCGAGACTCCATCTCAAAGAAAACAAAAGAAAAGAAAAGAGGGTGAGATAACCATTCACCAAGTACCCTGACTTCATTTGTCACTCTCCAAGAGTCACTTAGTGTCCTTACTGGGCTGTGGCTGCAGGACATTGCCCATCTCTCATAGCCTCGATTCCCTCCACAACAGCCAATCATCAATAGAAAGAATTTCGGGTCGATTGTCTTGAGTGCAACAAAACTGCTAAATCACAGCTCCCCTGGACCCAGCACTTTGCATGGGAGGAAAGTGGAACCAGGATGGTTCTTTCCTGTAGCCATTCACATGGCATCGAAGGAGGAAAGGTATAACAAGCCATTTTGTCCATTTGGAACAATTACTTCAAACTGCTCCCACCAAGACCAGAATGCTTCAATGATGTCTGTGAGCAGGCACCAGTTAGGAGGTTATTATAATAATCTGGGATGTAAGGACAAGAACCTGAACTGGAGAGACAGCAGTGAACAGAGAAAGCAAGAGACAGAAACAAGGTATTTTCATGAAAAAGAGCAATACCACTTGGAAACTAAATAGCTAGCGGGAAGGAAAGAAAGGGAGAGAAGGATTAATCAATGCCAAGGCCATTGTTGGATATAATCAAGTTATCTCCAGTTGGATGACCCCATGGAGAGCTACAACCAACGAATCTAAAACTTAATAGATTTAGACCACCTATTACATTCCGTGGTTCTATCACTCCCTCAGCCATCTGCATTTGAAACTTTTAATGGTCTTTGATTCTACTCATGTGCTCTTTCTTTTCTTTTCTTTTTTTTGAGATGGAGTCTTGCTCTGTCACCCAGGCAGGAGTGCAGTGGTGTGATTTTGCTCACTGCAACCTGTGCCTCCCAGGTTCAAGCGATTCTCCTGTCTTAGCTTCCTGAGTAGCCGGGACTACAGGTGTGCACCACTGCACCTGGCTAATTTTTATATTTTTAGCAGAGACAGGGTTTTACCATGTTGGCCAGGCTGGTCTCGAACTCCTGACTTCAAATGATCCGCCTGCCTTGCAAGCGTTGGGATTACAGGTGTGAGCCACTGCGCCCGGCCCATTTGTTCTTTCTTAATTCCAGTAAATCACCAAATCCTACTCATGTTTCCTTTAAAAATGTCTCTTAAAATGCGCCCTATTCTTTTATTCCTAGTGCTCCTACACTGGTTTAGGGTCTCAGAGCTTCCAGCCAGCACTCTTGTCTTAGTTCTGCCTTCAGTCTTTTCTGCTTCAATCCATGCCACACACAGCTGCCACATAATCTTTCCAAAACACCACTTTAAACATGCTAACTCACTGCCAAAAAAAAAAAAAAAAAATACACCCATGACTTCTGTCATGTGGGAAATTATCTTGCTGCAATAATAGCCTCCAAGTTCATGACCACAGAGCTATCCCTGAGGTCACACAACAGAAAGCCTCCTAGACAAAGCTAAAATGCTTGAACCACATGGTTTATTAAATCAACTTAAAACACAGAGCAAGATGCAAGGGAAAAGGGATGGGGCTATTTAACCAAGTTAGGGTAGGGTGCAAGCTAGGTGGAAGGACCATACTACCTGAATCTAGGGTGCACGGGTTCATCTGTTCTGTATATTTTTCTATTGCATCTCCTTCCCTGATGATGATGTTACAAGGGCCAGAGTTGACATTTAAGCAAGGGTACCCACAGATAGATGTCCTGGTCCAATTACACACACTTGCTTTTTTAGACAGAGGAACAAGTTTTCAGGGCCATAGCCGTAGCTTGCTAATTAGCCTGATGAGCAGTCACAATTATATTTGTATATCTTGAGCAGAGGGCACATGGGCCAGAATAAATGTCACCAATAGGTTGAATTAAAACCTCGTGTGGGAGGAGGAAGAGCATCAGAAAGAATAGCTCATGGATGCTGGGCTTAATACCTAAGTGATGGGATGATCTGCACAGCAAACCACCATGGCACACTTTTTTTTTTTTTTTTTTTTTTTTTGAGACGGAGTCTTGCTCTGTCCCCAGGCTGGAGTGCAGTGGCCGGATCTCAGCTCACTGCAAGCTCCGCCTCCTGGGTTCACGCCATTCTCCTGCCTCAGCCTCCCAAGTAGCTGGGACTACAGGCACCCGCCACCACGCCCGGCTAGTTTTTTGTATTTTTTAGTGGAGACGGGGTTTCACCGTGTTAGCCAGGATGGTCTCGATCTCCTGACCTCATGATCCGCCCGTCTCGGCCTCCCAAAGTATTGGGATTACAGGCTTGAGCCACCGCTCCCGGCCCACCATGGCACACTTTTACCTATGTAACAAACCTGCACATCCTGCATACATCCCCCTGAACTCAAAAGTTGGAAATTAAAACACACACACACACACGCAAAGCCCTCATGAGAGGGGCCAGGTGCTGTGGCTCACACCTGGAATTCCAGCACTTTGGGAGGCCAAGGCAGGAGATTGCTTTGAGTTTACGAGTTCAAGACCAGCATGGGCGACACAGAAAAACCCCATCTCTACCAAAAATACAAAAAACAATTTAGCCAAGAGTGATGGTGCATGCCTGTAGTCCTAGCCACTTGGGAGGCTAGGAAGGCAAAGGTTGCAGTGAGCTGGCCTGGAAGGCAGAGGTTGCAGTGAGCTGGCCTGGAAGGTAGAGGTTGCAGTGAGCTGAGATCGCACCATTGCACTTCAGCTTGGACAACAGAGCCAGACTTTGTCTCAAAAAACAAAACCTTATGAGAGGTGATGGATATGCTAATTACCCTGATTTGATGGTTACACAATGTGTATATGTATCAAAACATCACACTGTACCACATAAATATGTACAATTATTATGTGTCAATTAAAAACAAAATAAAACTTATATTTTAAAAACATCATGGGCCAGGTGCGGTGGCTCATACCTGTAATTCCAGCACTTTGGGAAACTGAGCAGGCAGATTGCTTGAGCCCAGGAGTTTGAGACCAGCTTGGGCAACATGGCAAAACCCTATCTCTACTAAAAATACAAAAATTGGCTGGGCCTGGTGGCGCATGCCTGTAGTCACAGCTACTTGGGAGGCTGAAGTGGAAGGATCGCTTAAGCCTGGGAGGCAGAGGTTGCAGTGAGTCATGATTGCACCACTGCACTCCAGCCTGGGCGACAGAGCAAGACCTTGTCTCAAAACAAAAACAAAAGCAGGCCGGGTGTGGTGGCTCACACCTGTAATCCCAGCACTTTGGGAAGCTGAGGTGGGCAGATCACGAGATCAGGAGATCGAGACCATTCTGGCTAATACAGTGAAACCTGTCTCTACTAAAAATACAAAAAGTTAGCTGGGCGTGGTGGCGGGCGCCTGTAATCCCAGCTGTGCTGGAGGCTGAGGCAGGGGAATCGCTTAAACCTGGGAGGCAGAGGTTGCAGTGAGCCAAGATCGCGCCACTGTGCCCCATCTAAAACAAAACAAAACAAAACAAAATCACATGAATATTGAGTGCTCATATATATTTAGTGTCTCCTGAATATTAGTGCGTTTGGTATATTTAGTGCTTTCCATGCCTTATGCATGTTTAGGATATTAGGAATATTTAGTACCTTTTGTGCATTTAGTACACCATGGCTATTCAGTACTCAGGTGCCTCATGAATATTAGGCATCTCTTGGCCCTTTCTATGTTTAACACACAAATGCTCTACTCGCTAACTATTTAACACACCCTTCTGCCTATGTCTAACAAACACTTTGTTGAAACATCTTAAAATGTTTCACCCATGTTTTCCAAACTACATGCTTACTTATCTTTTCTAACAGGACTGAATATTCTCAGGGTAAATTTACATTACCATCTTCTCTTTGCCACATAAACTAAGCTCCTGATCTACTCCCTCTTGCCTCAAATTGCTTCCTCCTGCAATCTTTTCAATCTCAGAAGTGGCATTTTTTTTTTTTTTTTTTTT
>NW_016806409.1:686090-748300 GCF_001698545.2 Rhinopithecus bieti
GTCTCGATCTCCTGACCTCGTGATCCGCCCGTCTCGGCCTCCCAAAGTGCTGGGATTACAGGCTTGAGCCACCGCGCCCGGCCAGAAGTGGCATTTCTTGATCTCAGAGTCAACCTTGTCTTCAAACACTCTTAACTATCCTCATACCCAATTCAGCCACATCTCACACTTCTATTCCTAAAATAGACTTTCATGTACTTCTCCCTGTCTCCACTACCACCCAGTCCAAGCCACCACCAGCCTTCTGAGATAACTGGAATTTGCTTCTGTCTCTGCTCTTGGCCACTTCAATCCTGTTCCACACAGCAGCCCAGAATGCTGTTTCTCCAACATCAGTTGAATCCCCTGCTTATAACTGTTCGGTAATTTCCCACTGTACTTGGGATCAAATCCGAAGTTCTTAATTTTGGTGCATGAGAGTCTGTGTTACCTCTCTAGCCTCATCTCAGCACCCTTCTTCTTGTTGTTCTTTTTATTTCTTTTCTTTTTTTTTTTTTTTTTTTTTTTTTTTTTTTTTTTTGAGACAGAGTCTTGCTCTGTCGCCCAGCCTGGAGTGTAGTGGCGTGATATCGGCTCACTGCAACCTCTGCCTCCTGGGTTCAAGCGATTCTCCTGCCTCAGCCTCCTGAGTAGCTGAGACTACAGGCGCCCACCACCACGCCCAACAAGTTTTTGTATTTTCGGTAGAGACAGGTTTTCACCATGTTGGCCAGGATAGTCTCGATCTCGTGACCTCAGGGGATCCGCCTGCCTTGGCCTCCCAAAGTGCTGGGATTATAGATGTGAGCCACCGCGCCCGGCCTTAGCACCCTTCTTGCCTTTGTAATACTTCACATTATCTTTAGTTTCTTCCTTATGGCTTTTGCAAATTCAGTTTTGTTTTGCTTTTTTTTTTTTTTTTTTTGAGATGGAGTCTTGCTCTGTCGCCCAGGCTAGAGAGCAGTGGCGCCATCTCAGCTCACTGCAACCTCCGCCTCCCGGGTTCAAGTGATTCTTGTGCCTCAGCCTCCCGTGTAGCTGAGATTACAGTCATGTGCCACCATGCCCAGCTAATTTTTGTATTTTTAGTAGAGACGGGGTTTCACCATGTTGGCCAGGCTGGTCTCGAACTCTTGGCCTCAGGTGATCTCGCCACCTCAGCTTCCCAAAGTGCTGGGATTACAGGTGTGAGCCACCGCGCCCGGCCTTGTTTTGCTTTATTTTTATTTTTAAGAGACAGAGTCTTTCCCTGTCACCCAGGCTGGAGTGTAGTAGTGAGATCAAAGCTCACTGTAACCTTGAACTCCTGGGTTCAAGGGAGCCCCTCGCCTCAGCCACCTGAGTAGCTAGGACTACAGGTGCTCGCCACCACACTAGCTATTTATTTATTTTTAGAGATGGGGTCTTGCTGTGTTGTCCAGTGTGGCCTCAAATTTCTGGCCTCAAGGAATCGTCTTGCCTCAGTCTCCCAAACTTGTGGCGAGTTATTTAGCCGCTCTGATTCTCAACATTTCTCGTTTATGAGATGGTGATGGAGGCAAGTGCCTCACAAGTTGCCGTGAGGATCCAGTAAGATTAGGCCCTGGAAAGCCCCTGGCAGGTAACTGACAAAAGCGTTCAGTAAACCCTCGTTCCTGCTCACTGCTTTCGGGGCCAGCACATTTCCTCTACTCTTCTCCGCCTGCCCTGCACCTCATTATTCCCAACTTCAGTAGGTCCCTCAAGGACTACTTCAGGGAGCCCTGTTCAGCAGCCCAGCCGCTGATGAATGCCCATGCCTCAAACTCCTTAGCTGCTCATTTCCAGTTTGTGGAATGTACTATGGTGAGTGTTTTCTATTTATTTGTTTAAATCTTTCATGCATCTGTCCTGTTTCTTTAACTAGATCCCAAACACCTTTGGCAAGAGGTTTCCCATCTGACAACTCGTATTCCTCCTAGTACCTGGCTCAGTGCCCTACGGAGAGATGTTCAACTTAGATCCAACTAATGTGTGAGTGCCAACAGGATACCAGGCACTGTGCTTGGCCTCCACGTTAATTATCACCTAACTTCATTTTTCATGATAATCCTGCCAGGTAAGTATTGCTATGCCTGTTGTGAAAACGGAGGTTCAGAGATTTAGTCATTTGCTTAAGGGCACCCAGTGAACAAACAGTAGCCTTTTAACTCTCTGGTTTATAGCCTGGTACATAGTAGATACTCAATAAATACTTGTTAGTGCTGTTTCTATTACACCACGTTGCCTTTTTGGGGGAATAGTTATTCATAGGGAAGATGATAATTATCATCATGTTCTCAATTCTTACCCACCACAGCACCCCCCACAAGAGCTTGGCTGAAAATCTCCTATCCTTGATCCTGTGCCCTAAAGTTCTTCCAGGGTCCTGCAACCCTAATTCTCATTTCCTATTGTTCTAATTCAGTTTCCTATTAGTGCCACATCTCTTTGCTAAGTTCTCTTAGAGCATGAAGCAGGATACTCATCTGTCTCCCCACAGACCCCGTCCTCTACATCTTTCTTCTAAAGCTTCTCTTCCTCATGGTCCCCCTTCCTCTGTTCTCCATCTATCCCTGCTTTAATTCAGGTTGTTAATTCAGGTCGCACCCTGTTGGAGGAATCTCCATGGCATTCTCTGCTTCTGCTGCTGCTTCTTCTTCTGATGATGATGATAATGATGATGAGAGGAATGCAGTGGTGCGATCACAGCTCACTGCATCCTCAAACTCCTGGGCTCAAGCGATCCTCCCGCCTCAGCCTCCCAAGTAGCTGGGACTACAGACAGTCATGTGCCACCATGTCAGGATAATTTTTTGCTTTTTGTAGAGATAGGGTCTCTCCATATTGCCCAGGATGGACTTAAAGTCCTGAGCTCAATTAGGAAATAACACCCCTACCTGGGAATGCCCTCTAAACTGTAGCACTTACGTCTAGGAGGTGCCTAGAGTTCTTTGAGGGGTGTTTGGGCAAGTGATGTCCCCTCTCCTGGCCTGAATTTCCTCACATGTAAAATGGTACTGCTTGTTAACATCTATCAAGCCCTATGTAAGGTATGTAAGGTACATTAGCATTGCATGTATGATGAAAAGTCAGTCATAGCAGATGCTTACACAGCATCTATTGTTTGCCACACACAATGCCAAGTGCTTTATATATATTTATTCACTTAATCCTCACAACAACCCTATGAAAATATTATTAACCCTATTTCACAGGTGAAAAACAGAGGTCTCCAAATTAAGTAATTCACCCTAGATCACCCTGGACAGCAGTGAAGCTGGGTTTCAAATTCTGGTAGTTCTGGGCTCCAGAGTCCCTGTCTTAACCACTGCTCTATTCTTCCTCTTATTACCTCATAAAATGAGGGGGGCTAGTTAAAAATAATCCCCTAGCATTTTTATAGCACTTTTCTAATTCTAAAGCACTGTTCACATTCTGTGCCCTATTTGATCTTCACAACAACCCTAAGGGAAGGCATTATTAGCCCAATTTATGGGGCAAGAACTGAGACTTATTAGAAGGGTCATGTGTTCAAGGGCTCACAGCCAACAAAGACAGATGCAGTACTCAAATCCAGGACCATCCATTCCCACTGCCCCTTCTGCTATGCCTCGGATCTCAGACGCCAAATGATACTTTCTGTCCTTTCTTTTTTCTTTTTCTTTTTCTTTTTTGAGACAATGTCTCACTCGGTTGCTCAGGCTGGAGTGCAGTGGCGATCACAGCTCACTGCAGCCTCGAACTCCTGGGCTCAAGCAGTCCTTCTGCCTCGATCCTCCAAAGCGCTGGGACCACAGGCGCACACCAGGGTACCCAGCTCATCCTGTGCTTTCTAAGGCTCTTGCAGCTCCAGCATCGTACCCTATTCTTTTCCTCTGCCTTTCTTTAAAGAGGATGCAGTGTTCCCTCAAAGAATCCCCCACCCTGGCTGGGCGCGGTGGCTCACACCTGTAATCCCAGCACTTTGGGAGGCCAAGGCAGGCGGATCACCTGAGGTCGGGAGTTTGAGACTAGCCTGGCCAACATGGAGAAACCCTGTCTCTACTAAAAATACAAAATTAGCCGGGCGTGGTGGCTCATACCTATAATCCCAGCTACTTGGGAGGCTGAGGCAGGAGAATCGCTTGAACCCAGGAGGCCAAGGTTGTAGTGAGCCAAGATCAAGCCATTGCACTCCAGCCTGGGCAACAAGAGCGAAACTCTGTCTCAAAAAAAAAAAAAAAAAAAAATCCCCCACCCCGTCACCTCTGCCCCAACCCTGCACAGCGCATGCTCACAAACGGCAGCAGGGGGTGCTGTAGATGAACACACAGGCACTGCCAGGCAGGCACCCTGTTGGAGGAATCTCCATGGCATTTGCTGCTGCTGCTGATGATGATTATTATTAGACAGGGTCTCACTACCTTGCCCACGCTGGAATGCAGTGGTGTGATCACAGCTCACTGCATCCTCAAACTCCTGGGCTCAGGCGATCCTCCCACCTCAGCCTCCCAAGTAGCTGAGACTACAGACAGGTATGTGCCACCACGCTGGGCTAAGTTTTCACTTTTTGTAGAGATGGGGTCTCACCATGTTGCCGAGGATGGACTCAAACTCCTGAGCTCAAGCAATCTGCCTGCCTCAGCCTCCCAAAGTGCTAAGATTACAGGTGTGAGCCACTGCGGATGTTTTTTTAGCAAGTACCACTTGTACGTAGTATAAAATTTAAAAGGTACAAATGAATATGCAATGTACCTGCCTCCCAGCTACCCATTCCCCTTCCTGGAGCAAGCTGAGAAAGTTTTGTAGTGTTTCATTCTAGAGACAGTTTATTCTTTTATAAGCAAGTATGTATTGTTTTCCATAACAAGTATGTATAGTTAGCATACAAACATGCACACATTATTTTTTGTGCCTCACACAAATGATATACTATATACACTATTCTTCCCCTAGCTTTTTAAAAGTAATTTATCTTGCAGATTAGTCCGTATCATAATTCATAATATTTAATTGAATGGTTAACTATAATCAATTTTACCAGCCCTCTATTTTCTAATCCTGTACAATTACAAGCAAAACTGCAATAAATACATTTCTCCCTAGATCGCTTTGCACGTGTGCATTTCTGCAGGGTAAATCCCCAGAAGTGGACCTGCTTGCCTGAAATGGCATGCATTTGTAATATTGATCAATACTGCTAAATCACCTTGCACAGAAGCTACCCATTTACAGTGGAAGTCGGGGGGCACACAAGTCTGTTTCCTACACCCTCACCAACTCAGAAGTTTATCGAGCTTTCTGATCTTTGCCTATCTCCTAGGTAAAAGATGGTTTCTCACTGCAGTTTTTATTGCATTTCTCTTTTGAGTGCTTCCTGATTTCTGAGATTCATTAATACATTCCATAAATAATTAGCAGGTACCTCCAGGCACTGTGTTGGGGTAAACTCCTCCACCTGTCCCTGGTCCGACTTTCTGTGTCATTTCCTGCCTGCCCTGTACTGTCTTGCCTTGTTGCATCCTTTAGGAAGGCATTTTCATGGCTTGGCCATCCTCAGCAAGTCAAGGAGGGGTGACCTCACTTGACCTCTTGTAGAGGGTTAGGAGTGAGGAGCATGTGGGTTTTTTTGTGTGTCTCTTTTGTTCTTGTTTTTACTGTTTCTTTGTTTCTCAGTAATAATTTCTGTAACCCAATTAAGCAAAGCTGAGAGATGGGGCACAGGTGTTTTCGTTTGTTTGTTTGTTTTTCTAGAGACAGGGTCTCACTCTGTCACCCAGGCTGGAATGCAGTGCCACAATCATAGCTCATGCAACCTCAACCTCCTGGGCTCATGCCATCCTCCTACCTTGGCCTCCCAAAGTGTTGGGATTGTGGATGTGAGCCCCTGCACCTGGCCGAGGCACATAGGTCTTGTGGTCAGAGTTACCCCTGAGTCCAAGGGCTTCCCAGACTCACCCAGTCGTGTGGGCCAGTCAGTGCTTCTGTCTTCTCATCCTAACCCTCTGGGATGTCAGGAGGGTGGACAAAGAGCAGGTAGCTGGACACTTGGCTGTGTTCAGCAGATGTTGTTTGCTTCATGACTGGCAAGTTGAAACTTCCTCAGATTAGGTGCCAGCTAAACATAAAATACGTTTGCTAGCAGTGCTGTTTAGATTAAAGTGAGACCAAGAAAAAGCTAGGGTTCCTGTTCCCTTCTGTGTGGGAAACCTTTGCAGGTTCCTTTGCAGTGCAGAGCACTTCACCTTGACAGGAGGGAGTCCTGGCCCACCGTGCAGAGTAACTGCTTGCTCACCTGCCTGCTCCATAAACCTGTGATCAACGTGAGGCTCACACCTTGTTGAGGCCTCCTCAGAATAAGGGCAGAATCAACAGCTGGGAATTTTGAATGACTCTCTTCCCAGTTCCAGTTCCCAAGAATGCCAACCTGAAGGAGCCCACATCTTTCTTTGGCAGCTTAACTAATGTAATGAGACCTGCAGTTCATCCACCGCCTGTAGTTTTCCTCCTGAAGCGCGCTTCTAATCCAGTCACTTGTAGAGGTTCCCTGTGGCCTACTAAATGAAGTGCAAATTCCTTAGCTTGGAATTTAAAGGCCTCCATGATATGGCTGTGGTCTACATTCCCAGTCCCTTTTTCCACTACCTCACGATCCAGACTGACTCACTCAGTGTTTCCCGTGTCCCCGCGTTCTCACCCTGTGCCTTCGCCCCAGCCTTCCTTTCTCTGCCCAGAACACGTGCCTCTGCTCCCCTGCCATGGCAGATGTCCTCCTCTCTCTTTCTTTTCCCAGCCATGCTTTGTTTAGAAAGTAAGGATAATGAGGTTTTCCTTTTTAAGAAAAATATAGGCTGGGCGTGGTGGCTCATGCCTGTAACCCCAGCACTGTGGGAGGCCGAGGTGGATGGATCACCTGAGGTCAGGAGTTCGAGACCAGCCTGGCCAACATGGTGAAACCCTGTCTCTAGCAAAAATACAAAAATTAGCCAGGCGTGGTGGTGGATGCCTGTAATCCCAGCTACTCAGGAGGCGGAGGCAGGAGAATTGCTTGAACCCAGGAGGCGCAGCTTATAGTGAGCTGAGCTGCACTCCAGCCTGGGAGACAGAGTCTTTTAAAATATATATATATATATATAAATTTCCCATATCCTTCAGGGTCTTTCTCAAAGGTAACTGGCCCACAGCTGCCTGCTCATCCCCCCTCTCAGGGAATGATCTCTTTCCTGGCCTGGCTCCCACTCAGGCTTTGTTTCTGCACCTCTCATGTCTCAAGTCCCCTGTATCTTGCATCCTCGTTCCTGCCCCACCCCAGTGAGTGCTGGAGAGCCAAACTGGCGTCCCTCATCTTTGCGCTGCCTACCGCTGATGAGTATCAGTCAGTGGTCTGATCTGAGTCACTCTGAAATTGGAGAATCCTCCCCTGCTGCCACCTCCTCTTTCCGCTTTGAGCATGAGAAATGGGAAGAGTTTGGAACCTGTCACTGCAACCGCTGCTGCCACCCCTTCAGGTCCTTCCCTACAAGGGGTGCCCTTTTAACTCAGAGCCTCCCCTCTAAAGTCAGGAGATGAGGTCAACCCTGAACTCCACCCTATGTCCCACCCCCCAGCCAACACAAACACCACAGAGATCAGTGGGGACCTGTGCTCAAGGCTTGGAACGAAACTTTCCCGTTTCCTCTTTTCCTGAGGTAGGTACCACGGTTACGTGTTGGCTGGAACATTTGTTCACTTTGAGTTCTTGGAATGAATGCAGCCAGAAAAGGGAGAAATGGAAAGCCATCTCTTCCCCTGTGGCCCTGGTCTCTCCTGCATGAGCAGATAGGCATGGTCACCTCTCTGCTAATGGCATGTGTGGTATTAGATGGTGATGTATGCACTGGCGAGGCTGGAGGAAGGCAACCTGGTCCTTCTCCAGGGCTTTCTTCTGGCACCTTCTGCAGAGCAAAGAGTGGGACCTTGGAGTTAGAACACCTGAGTCTTACTTTTTACTCCACCATTCATTCAATAGCAGATGTCCTTGACCAAGCTCCTTAATCCCTCTCAGCCTAAAAATAGAAAATAATTGTATTTTCTCTACCTTCTACATGCACTTTTCTGAACATCAAAAGAGAAAATGTACGTGAGAGTGTTATGCAAATTATTATTATTATTAATGTTACTTTTAGACAGAGCCTTGCTTTGTCTCCCAAGCTGGAGTGCAACATCACGATCTCGGTTACTGCAACCTCCGCCTCCTAGGTTCAAGTGATTCTCCTGCCTCAGCCTCCCAAGTAGCTGGGGCTACAGGCACGCACCACCCAGCCTGGCTAATTTTTTGTATTTTTACTAGAGAGGGGGTTTTACCATATTGGCCAGGCTGGTCTCAAACTCCTGACCTCAGGTGATCCTCTCACCTCAGCCTCCCAAAGTGCTGGGATTACAGGCCTGAGCCACCATGTCTGACCACAAATTATATACATATTTTTGAGACAGAGTCTCACTCTGTCGCCAGGCTGGAGTGCAGTGGTGCAATCTTGGCTCACTGCAACCTCCGCCTCCCGGGTTCACGCCATTCTCCCGCCTCAACTTTCCAAGTAACTGGGACTACAGGCGCACACCACCATGCCCAGCTAATTTTTGTATTTTTAGTATAGACTGGGTTTCATCATGTTGGCCAGGATGGTCTTGATCTGTTGACCTCGTGATCTGCCCACCTCGGCCTCCCAAAGTGCTGGGATTATAGGTGTGAGTCACTGTACCCGGCCTGCAAATTATATTTTTAAATGTTATTTATATCCTGCCTTTTGTGGAATGAATTCACAGAGGCTTAAAAAGATAACTAAGATGTAAAGATAGCATAAATTAAAAGTGGGAGTAAATGAAAAAGAAAAAAAGAACAAGGCACAATGTGTCAGAAATGAGGTTAAATGCGTGCCTTGTTTGCTGTAGGTAGATTTCAACATTGCTGGTAAACTGTAAAGTGTTTTCTGAATCAGTGGAAGGGGTGACTGCAACCTCTGCGTCCCGGGTTCAAGTGATTCTCCTGCCTCAGCCTCCCAAGTAGAAGGGGTGACTTGGGGTGGTGGCATTTCAGGGTATCTGGCATAAAGATTGAAGGCTTATAGCAGGGCTGATAAATTCTGGATAAGCCCTGGATCTCCATGGGCAGGGACTGGTCCCAACCTCACCCTCTACATAGATGCCACTGCTCTAATCCAAACCAGATCCACTTGAACCTGGAGGCAGCCAGGTCCTGCTACCCATCGTATCCGTCCCCCCCCACCCACCACATACACCCAGCACTACTTGCTTCTGGGGAAAGACTTACCCACTTTCCACTCAGGTACTCTTTTAGAAAACGTTTATTGATGCGTGTGTGTGTGTGTGTGGTGTGTGTGTGTGTGGTGTAGTGTGTAGTGTGTACTACTATAAATACCATAAAGTCGCACTTTTTTTTTTGAGACAGAAGTCTTGCTCTGTCCCCCAGGCCTGGAGTGGCAGTGCGCGATCTGCTCACTGCAAGCGTCCGCCTCCTGGGGTTCGACGCATTCTATGCTGGCACGATCCGAGCAGTCAAGTAAAAAGGCATGGAGCCCAACGTCCGCTGGCCTCGAAGGGCCCTCCGAGTAGGCTGGGACAACAGGCCGCCCACCCACCACAGCCCGCTAATTTTTTTTTTTTTTTTTTTTTTTTGTATTTTTAGTAGAGACGGTCAGCGTGTTTAGCCAGGGTGGTGCTCGATTCCTGACCTCATGGATCCGCGCGCCTTGGCCTCCCCAAAGTGCTGGATTACAGGCTTGAGCCACTGCGCCCAGCTTTTTTTTTTTTTTAAGAGACAGCGTCTCACTCTATTGCCCAGGCTGGAATAAAGTGGTGCAATCACAACAAACTGCAGCTCGACCTCACAGACTCAAGCCATCCTCCTGCCTCAGCCTCCCAAGTCGCTGGGACCATAGGTTCATGCCACCATGCCCAGCTAATTAAAAAAAATTTTTTTTTTTTTTTTGTAGAGACAGGGTCTCCCTATATTGTCCAGGCTGGTCTCAAACTCCTGGATTCAAGTGACCTCCTGCCTTGGCCTCCTAAAGTGCTGAGATTCAGGCATAAGCCACTGCTGCATCCAGCCTAGTTCACTCTTTTAAAGGGTACAATTCAGGCCAGGCATGGTGGCTACGCCTGTAATCCCAGCACTTAGGGAGGCTGAGGTGGGCAGATTGCTTGAGCCCAGAAGTTGGAGACCAGCCTGGCCATCATGGGGAAATCTTGTCTCAATAATAATAATAATAATAATAATAATAATGTACAGTTCAATGGTTTTTGGTGTATAAATACTCTTAACCTCTTATGGGGTTTTTTCATTTTTGCTTTTGTTTTTTTTTTTGAGACGAAATCTCACTCTGTCACCAGGCTGCAGTGCAGTGGTGCGATCTTGGCTCACTGCAACCTCCACCTCCTGGGTTCAAGCCTCTTCTGCCTCAGCCTCCCAAGTAGCTAAGACCACAGGCACCCACCACCACGGTCACCTAATTTTTGTATTTTTAGTAGAGAGAGGGTTTCACCATGTTGGCTAGGCTTGATCTCGAACTCCTGATCTCAGGTGATCCGCTTGTCTGGGCCTCCCAAAGTGCTGGGATTGCAGGTGTGAGCCACTGTGCCCTGCCTTTAACCTCTTGTGTTGAATGCCATACCAATCCACCCTTCTTTGCCACACAGACCTCCTTGGTTCCTTTTCCTTTGGTGTCCTCCTGCCCCGATTCTTTTTTTCTTTTTTTGAGACAGAGTCTCGCTGTGTTGCCAGGCTAGAGCGTAGTGGCGCAATCTTGGCTCACTGCAACCTCCACCTCCTGGGTTCAAGCGATTCTCCTGCCTCAGCCTCCCGAGTAGCTGGGACTACAGGCGCTTGCCACCACACCCAGATAATTTTTGTATTTTTAGTAGAGGCAAAACCCTGTCTCTACTAAAAATACAAAAAATTAGCCAGGCTTGGTGGCAGATCCCTGTAATCCCAGCTACTCGGGAGGCTGAGGCAGGAGAATTGCTTGAACCCGGGAGGCGAAGGTTGCAGTGAGCCGAGATTGCGCCATTGTACTCCAGACAGAGCGAGACTGTGTCTCAATAAATAAATAAATAAATCATAGATAATAAAATAAAATAAAAACAGTAGAATTGTGGAGAGAAAGCTGAGAGGGAAGGAGGAGAGGGAATGAGAAGAGAGGGATGTGAGTGCCTCAAGGTCGAGGAACAGCCTTCAGCAAGGGAAGAAAATAACCCCGGAGCTTGGGTTTGGGTCCCCACGGTGGGTCAGCAGAGAACAGGGTCCTGGACACGGTGTTTCACTGTGTTAGCCACGATGGTCTCAATCTCTTGACCTCGTGATCCACCCGCCTTGGCCTCCCAAGGTGCTGGGATTATAGGCGTGAGCCACCGCGCCTGGCCCTGATTCTTAACTCCCTAAGAGTTCTGGGCATAAAAGTTGCCCCATATTTCCAACATTTTGCACCTCTGACCCATCGCTTTAGCTGGGTTCCCCATGAGATTGCCTATGCTGAAAAAAATAAAATAAAATAACTGGATCTGGGGCCGGTGGGAATGCACAGAATGCCACCAGTGTGACCTCCACATTTGTGAGCTTGAGGACACCCAGTGAGAATCCAGGCTGAGAGAGGCCATGGGCATGACCAGCCAGGGAGCTGTAGCACTTGACAGATAACATTGTTAGACTGTGACTCACTCCCTGCAGTCTGGAAAGCTCAACCTCTCTGCTTGGCCTTCCCTGGAGGGCCACTCAGACCACGCAACCCTCTGAGCTCCAGGTCAGGCAGGCAGAGCGGGGGCCTCTTAATTTCAGAACTGGACTGTTTCCTGCCCCTTCACCCCACATTGAGAATTCCACATGTTAAAAGGTTATATGTTGGGAGCCTGCAGGGAGAAAAAAAAACTTGTCCCCTTTGTGCTTTCCAAGAGAGAAGCAGAAGCCATGGGAGCTCCTGACCCTGTCCAGGACCCTGTCCTCTGCTGACCCACCGTGGGGACCCAAACCCAAGCTCCGGGGTTATTTTCTTCCCTTGCTGAAGGCTGTTCCTCGACCTTGAGGCACTCACATCCCTCTCTTCTCATTCCCTCTCCTCCTTCCCTCTCAGCTTTCTCTCCACAATTCTACTGTTTTTATTTTATTTTATTATCTATGATTTATTTATTTATTTATTGAGACACAGTCTCGCTCTGTCTGGAGTACAATGGCGCAATCTCGGCTCACTGCAACCTTCGCCTCCCGGGTTCAAGCAATTCTCCTGTCTCAGCCTCCAAAGTAGCTGGGATTACAGGGATCTGCCACCAAGCCTGGCTAATTTTTTGTATTTTTAGTAGAGATGGGGTTTTGCCATGTTGGCCAGGCTAGTCACAAACTCCCGACCTCAGACTAGTCACGAACACCAGCCTCGGCCTCTCAAAGTGCTGAGATTACAGGCGTGAGCCACCGCGCCCAGACTTTATTTTTATTTTTATTTTGAGACACGGTCTTGCCCTATTGCCCAGGCTGGAGTGGAGTGGTGTGAACATAGCTCACTGTAACCTTGACCTCGTAGGCTCAAACGATCCTCCCACCTCAGCCTTTCAGGTAGCTGGAACTACAGGTACACGCCACGATGCCTGGCTAATTACTTTTTCAATTTTGTAGAGATGGGGTCTCGCTGTATTGCCCAGGCTGGTCTTGAACTCCTGGGCTCAAGCAATCCTCCCACCTCAGCCTCCCAAAATGTTGGGATTACAGGCGTGAGCCATGGCACCCAGCATTCTACTGTTTCCCATCAACCACATCAGCCCATCAAATCTTTCACAATACAAGAAGGGTGGGCAGGGAGGGGGAAGAGTCTTCCTTTTCCATCTTACTCCTTTTTCTTCTTTGGATTCCCTCTATTTTGGATGCCCGTAGAAGTCTGAAACGCAAATAAGGCTGTCCCACTCTGAAGGCACAGGGAGGGGCTGCTGAATTATTACCCTCTAAATTCTAGCATGTCACACAGTTCTGGTCTCCGTGCATTCTTGGAAGATGCAAGGACCTGACTGTAATGTTGTGCAGGGGAGACAGAGTTTGGTCTCTGGGAACCCCCAATCTGGTGCAGGAACTTAGACTAAAGCAATGGAAGACTGACAGAGCAATATGGTCACAATTGCAAATCCTTTAAAATGCTGGCGCTACAGAGAATGATCAGCATGGTGGCATGACTGTCCAGAAGCAAGTTTTGAACCATTCTGAATCATGGAAGTCCCAGGATCCTTTATTTAAAAAAAAAAAAAAAGTGTATACAGACAGGGTCTTGCTATGTTGTCCAGGCTGGCCTTGATCTCCTGGTCTCAAGCGATCCTTCTGCCTTAGCCTCTCAAGGTGCTGGGATTACAGGCATGAGCCCCTGCACCTGGCCACCCACCCAGATTTCTTGAAACAGTATTTTCTCTTCTGTGGGATTAGCCAAGGGCATCTGGAGAAGCAATGAGAACTACCTCCTTTGAGGGGAGAGCGGCCACTTGCACACAGGCTGGGACACCGTCTCATAGCTAGTAATGACGTTGGTGTGGTCATTTTTCCCAGTTACACAAGCACAAGTCACTTACCACTCACAACCACCCTGTAGGGCGTGTGGCTATGATCACCCCCACTTTCTAAGTGAGGTTCTGAGAAATGAAATCACTGGCAGCTGGCTCACTGATTTGGGATGAAGCCCAGGTCTTCTGAACATAAGTCTAGTGGTTATTCTGCTATGCTGCTTGGTCACCCATAAGGCTGGTGTCTAGAGTCATTACTGATTCTCCAAGTCCCCACTATCTGCCCCATCCTTGACCCACGCAAGTGCCCTGTTCAGTGTTTTGAGGGAAGGCAGAAAGACTCATGCTCAGGACTCAGGCTTCCCAGGCTCCTCATGCTGTTCCTAGACTTGGTTTGACACCTCTCTTCCCCTATCCTGCCTACACCTCCCACCCATACCCTCCTAGCCCCAGCTGACTTAGAGGCAGGGAGAGGGAGGCAAGGCCAGAAGGCTTTTGTTTTTCAGCGATGGAGAGATGGCTGAAATCCTGGCATCTCCCGCAGAAGACAGAGGCAGCTCTGGATTTCCTGTTGCTCTCAACACGGGCCAGATAATTGGAGACAGATTTTGGACTTGGGTTGGGAGGTGAAGTTTGAAATACAGTCCTCAGGCCTCCTGTGAGTCCATGTGTGTGCGTACACACTGCTTAGTTGGGGGTTTCTTTTTTATTACGTATATGTGTGTCTGAATGTGTGTGTGTGCAGATTCTTGTGTTGGAGACAGTGTGTGTATTGTGTCTAGTGTGTGCATGTGTGCTTGTGTGGTACCTGCGCTCCTTGTACATCTTTAGTGTTTAAGACTGCATGTATATGTACGTGTGAGAAAGTATGTAAGTGTGTGTCTGGGGCTCTGTGAGTGGCTCCCTTGTTTTGCTTAATTTTTTTTCCTTTGTGAGATTCAGTCTGGCTTGGAGAGTCCCCACCAGTCCTTTCAGGATCTTATTACTCACGACTTGGTGATTAAATGTAATATAATAATTAAGATTTAAAAAAAAAAAAAAGGCAGGAAGGCAGATGGCCTTCCGGGAGATAACACGAGGGGTAGAAAGCAGCCAGAGTGCCTTGAGAGCAGACGGCGAAGAGTGAAGGGGACCTGCAGGGCAGAGGGGCTCTTTTAGGAGGCACAGACAAGGCCCCAGTTTTCCCCCATGTCTCTAATGTAAAAAGGCAACACGCACTTCCACAGCAGTTCAGCTGCCTCTACCCTTGAAGGTTGGGCAGGGGAGGGACTCCTATTGCCTTCCTGCCTGAATCTCGACCCTGGAAGGGGAATCAAGCCCCCTTCTTCTAAAGGCCTCCGTGCACGTTCATTAATGCGAATTTTGCTACAAATGACATGCAGACCAGTTAGGAGGTAGTCTTCATCATAACAACAACCACAGCTAGCCATGGTGTACCTGCTGCACGTCAGACTCCCAGCTGGGCACCTGACATGTGTTTTTGTATCTGTGTGTGTGTGCGTGCGTGTGTAAAATCACTCATAAGCTGGTTATTACCTTTTTGCAGAGGAAACTGAGACTTATGATAGATGAGTAAGGACTTCAACCCTTCATGATTCCCCACAAGTGATGGTTCATTTGTTCATCCAACAAACATGTATTGAATACATTTATTTATTTATTTATTTATTTATTTATTTATTTATTTTGAGACAGGGTCTGGCTCTGTTACCCAGGCTGGTGTCCAGTGACATGATCTTGACTCACTGCAAACTCCACCTCCCAGGCTCAAACGATTCTCCCACCTCAGCCTCCTGAATAGCTGAGACTACATGCATGCGCCACTATGCTCGGCTAATTTTTTTTTTGTAGAGACAGGGTTTTGCCATGTTGCCCAGTCTGGTCTCGAACTCCTGAGCTCAAGCCATGGACTACCTCGGCCTCCCAAAGTGCTGGAATTACAGGTGTAAGCCACTGTGCCCGGCCCCCATGTATTGAATACCTATCTGCTCAGGCACTACGCTAGATATGGGGGACGGAGAGATGAACAAGACATAGTTCCTGCCCTCACAGATTCCACTCTCTAAGGAGGAATTGATGGTGTACACCTGCAGTCCCAGCTACTCGGGAAGCTGAGGTGGGAGGATCATTTGAGCCCGGGAGGTCGAGGCTGCAGTGAGCCATGATGGTACCTGCTCCAGCCTGGGCGACAGGGTGAGAGAGCAAGAGAGAGAGAGAGAGGAAAAAGAGAGACAGAGGACACAGGGAGGGAGGGAAGAAGGGAGGAAAGGAGGAAGGGAGGAAAGGAGGAAAGAAGGAAGAAAGGAAGGGAGGGAGGGAGGGAAGGAAGGAAGGAAAGAGGTTGAAGTTCTTCTTCCTGTTTAGTCAGGGCAGACCATTCCCAGTGCCAGTGCAGTGGTGGCTGTTATGGGGCTGAGGACTTTTTGGACTGGGGCAAGATTTACTCCCCAGATTAGCTGTTCCTCATAAAGAAATTTCCAGTGAGGACTGGATGGGGAGGAGAAGACATGGCATAAGTGGAGGGGGATAGATTTGTGTTCTGGGGGCTTGAGGGCTGAGGGGAGGAGAGGACACAGCAGTGACCTGCTTGCCCACTCATCCGCTTTGTAGCCTGGCATTGGCTGGGAGGACACGGTGTCCTCAGATGGTCCAGTCCTCCGGCAGGAGGAAGAATCACGACAGGGAGCTGCCCATGCCCTTGCCTCTCCAGATGGGTCTCTGAGAGCCCAGGGTGGTGGGTTGGGGAGGGTGGTGTGGGGGTAGCGCCCCCCTCTTCTTCTGACTCAGTTCCCCAGGGCAGCTGCTACCGCTGCAGCCTTCCTGGCCTAAATCGCTTCCAGCTTGTTTAGTCGAAACCCTTGGCCCCAACATCAAAGTCCCTTTGGAGTTTCTGGAGGTTGCTGTTCTTATATGGTGTTTATTTCAGAGACGGTTCTGTTGTCACTGGCTGCGTGGGGTGGGGCAGGAGGGGCTTCGGAGGCCCTCGGGTTTCAGAGACACCAGGTTAGGAGGGTAGAGGGACAATTTCCATGGCAACGGCCCCCACGACACTATCTCCCCACTGCCCCTACCTGAGGCATAGGTGCACAGAAAGGGAGGTTGTCTTCTTCCCTGCTCAAGGCCTCAGACAGGAGCTTCTATTCCCTTCAAATGTATGCCAGACATTTTAGTCTGGGCTCCCAGGGGTCAAGGCCATGCCACCCCCTGCCCTCCCATCCCAGCCCTCATCTTAGAACCTATGAGCTCACTCCAAGCAGACAGCTCTCCATCTCCACGCATCAGCTTAGCCCTCCAAGCCTGGGCCAGGTCCCAGCTCCTTCACCTGCATGCCCCTCCTTCAAAAAGGCCTTTTCTCCCTCTTCTTTTACTCTGATTAGCTGGATGCCTACTCGGGCTATTGGAATTTCCATTTGGCTCTGGAATCTGCACCTTTTTGCCTCTGAGTTTGCAGGTTCCAGCAGGTCCCCTCCTTCCTGCAGCTTGTTCCTCAGTGCCTAGCACAGGGGAGAGCACAGAGAAGAGGGGCTGCTCTGTTCAGGTTGAGGCGGATAGGCTGACAGCGAGGAGGAGCTTGGGTGGAGGCAGAGCTCCTGGGAGTCTCCCCAAGAAAAACTGCAGTAGATGAAGAAGCAGCCACCTCTAGGTCTCAGCCATTGTCTAGAACAAGAACGAACAAAGGAAAGAGACACAGGGAAAGGAGGAGAGAGCGAGCGAGGAAGGGATGAGGATGTGTATGTGTAACAGGCCCAGGTTACAACCTGGCTTACAAAAAGCTTACAACCATGATCTACAGCGACAGACGCCTTCCGGACTGACTGTTCACTTTCCTGAGCGTTCCTAGGAGACAGAGGGGCTCTCCGGACTCTCCTCAACCTTTCTACCCTCCCCCCACCACCTCATCTGCCTCTGATTTTTACTCCTATCATCTTCCTGGGCTATGCCCTTCTTTCCCCCTTAACTATCTATTTGCTTTCTCAATGTCGCCAGACAAAGGGAACTTCTAGTGAACCAGTGGCCACCTTTTTTTTTTTTTTTTTTGAGACAAAATCTCACTCTGTTGCCCAGACTGGAGTGCAATGGTGGATCTCGGCTCACTGCAACCTGCGCCTTCTGGGTTCAAGTGATTCTCTTGCCTCAGCTTCCTGAGTAGCTGGGATTACAGGCAACTGCCACCACACCTGGCTAATTTTTGTATTTTTAGTAGCAACAGGATTTCACCATGCTGGCCAGGCTGGTCTCAAACTCCCAACCTCAGGCGATCCGCCTGCCTCGGCTTCTCAAAGTGCTGGGATTACAGGTGTGAGCCACCACGCCGGGCCCAGTGGCCACCTTTTAACCTCCCCCATTGGATAATACTTTAGAGTTGCTTGTTAAAAATAGGAGCCCAGCTAGGAGAGGTGGAGTTAAGACAAGGAGTAGACTCAGCTATTGTCCCTGCCATGGGACAATGAGAAAGGCTCTGAGCCTGAGCCTCCCACACTTTTTGCACACACTGAGACCCAAGAGGTCGGCCTTTAAAGGGAGCTCCCATCTAGGAACCTGGCCAGACAAGGTTGAGCGCCCTGTTGTGTGGACTCTTCCATGGGGGAGCCTAACTGGGGGCCCCCTGTAAGATGTGGGAGTTCAGAATCCCTGAACGTAGGGCCCCTGTCTTCAAACCAGTATCTTTAATGCCCTAAGGAGCTGACCTCCTGATTAAGCGGAAATGCAGTTTTGAGCCACCCTCTCGCAGGGTGGCCCCTTGGCTCAGTTGTACAGCAGGTGCCTCTCTCTGCAGCCCAATTCCTCACTCTATGCCCACCCCACCTTAGCAGACTGCTCATTAGTTAGTAATGTTACTATGGCTGCAGCTGGTGATTAAAACCATTGGTTGGACTGAGGGTTAACGATCAACATCCCTGGCATGGTTGCTAATCCCTTGGAAATATGTTTGTAATAATCATAGGGGAGGAGGTCAGGGTGGGTGGTCCTGGGAGCTGGGATCCAGTTGTCTCCTGTTGGACCCCGCAGCCCTCCGTTCCTGTGGTTTCTCCTGGGCAAGCACTCTGGGGTGTGTTGGGGCTGGGCAACCACTTGGGGAGACTGGCCAATGCCTCAGCAGACAGAGGTGGTGCCTGGTGCACAGCTGCCTCTGCTGGCAGGACAGGGACAGGGTTGTGCCAAGTGTGAGGCTGGGGTGGTTAACTGAAGTGCCCAGGGTCAGGAGGCTTTAGCTACACGGAGGGATAATTCTGAGCCCCGTACTTCTCACTCCTGTGCCAAATGCCCAGGGAGGAAGTGTGGATTCCAAGGGTCTGTTCGAGGCTTCCCCATTCTCTCTTCTTGTGTGTGTGTGTGTGTGTGTGTGTGTGTGTGACAGAGCTGCACTCTTGTTGCCCAGGTTGCAGTGCAATGGTGTGATCTTGGCTCACTGCAACCTCCGCCTCCCGGGTTCAAGCGATTCTCCTGCCTCAGCCTCCCAAGTAGCTGGGATTACAGGCATGCGCCACCACGCCCGGCTAATTTTGTATTTTTGGTAGAGACGGGGTTTCTCCATGTTGGTCAGGCTGGTCTTGAATTCCTGAGCTCAAGTGATCTGCCCGCCTCAGCCTCCCAAAGTGTTGGGATTACAGGCGTGAGCCACCATGCCTGGCGCCTCATTCTCTCTTCTTAGAAGAGCCTCAAGTTGGAAGGCACCCATTTCCACTGCCTTAAGTTCCTCGCCCTCCACTCCTGACTGTCCCATTCAATCATTTAATTTATATCATGCCTCTAGTAATATATAGTTAAAATTGATATATTAATAATAATTTCCACTAAGGAATGTGTGACAACTCACCTGCCAAATCGAATTTTAAAAATAAATAAATAATATGGTAGACTCTCACCTGGAACCACGGAGAATGTCAAAGAGAAGAAAAGGAAGGTTCTGACTGTGCCAGAAATCCTTAAGAAAAGGAATTTCTCGAGCTGAAGATCAAGTGCCTGAGAAAAACATTTGCCCAGAAGACACTTCAAAAGGCAGGGAGTGGGCCCTGCGCAGTGGCTCACGCCTGTAATCCCAGCACTTTGGGGGGCCAAGGCAAGTGGATCACGAGGTTGAGAGTTCAAGACCAGCTTGGCCAACATGGTGAAACCCTGTCTCTACTAAGAATACGAAAATTAGCCGGGCATGGTGGCACGTGCCTGTAATCCCAGCTACTCAGGAGGCTGAGGCAGGAGAATGGTTTGATCCCAGGAGGCATGGGCTACAGTAAACTAAGATCACACCACTGAATTCCAGCCTGGGCAACAGAGTAAGACCCCGTTGCAGAAAAAAAAAAATCTAAAAGGCAAGGAAGGGTTGGGTATAGTGGCTCATGCCTGTAATCCCAGCACTTTGGGAGGCCAAGGTGGGCAGATCATCTAAGGAGTTCAAGACCAGCCTGGCCAACATAGTGAAACCCCATCTCTACTAAAAATAAAAAATTAGATGGGTGTGGTGGTGCGTGCCTATAATCCCAGCTACTCAGGAGGCTGAGGCAGGAGAATCGTTTGAACTTGAGAATCACTTGAGATCACACCACTGCACTCCAGCCTGAGTAACAGAGTGAGACTCCATCTCAAGAGAAGAAGAAGAAGAAGGAGGAGGAAGAGGAGGAGGAGGAGGAGGGGGAGGGAAGGAAGGAAGGGGGAGGAGGAGGAGGAGGAGGAGGAGAAAGAGAAGGAGGAGAAGATTGCCGTGACAGATAACACTTTACTGCTTGATTTATTGGTAAATGTGGCATTCCCTGCATGAAGGATCTGAGTCATGAGATGTATATTGTTAAAAAACAAAAACAAAAATGCTTCAAAGAAGCAAATAACTTCCCAGGGCTATTCATATTATCTTCCCAACAAGGTGGAATGAAGAAGAAGACTACACATTTTGTAGACAGTAGAGATACTAGTAACAGGGAAGACCAGATTAACAGGCTCATTAGAAGGATGAACTGGGAAGGGGTCCACCACGATCATTTTTGTCATTCAGTCGGCTAATAAACAGTTACTGCTTTCCAATTGAAATATATATCTGTATGTATATACATATATGGCACATAATACATGTAAGTTATATATTAATACATTATGAGTTATGATGCAATCATGGTTAACATTTTATGGACTTCCTACTTTGTCAGACCTTTTCTATACCTTGCTTCTTGTGTTCACAACACCCTGCCAAGCAGGGCTTATTGTCCCATTTTATTTAGTTTTATTTCATTTCATTTCACTTTTTGAGATGGAGTCTCACTCTGTCACCTAGGCTGGAGTGTATTATCCTATTTTATATATGAGAAGTCTGAGACTCAGAGACGTTAACTTGCTCAATCACACAGCTAATAGGAGGCAAGGCCAGCAGCAACCCTAGGTCTCAGGCTAACTTCAAACCCATTCTTGTCCAAGCTTGATACCATAGGGAACATGAAGAATAAAAGAACACATAGTCAGTGCTATCAAAACACGTATCACCCAGCACCCCGGACATGGCGCACACATGCTAATAGTTAAATAACAGCACAGCATTGCGTTTGGGGGGCTGTTACCAGGCAGTGTGGGCGATGGCTCAGGGAGTGGGACTGGCAGTAAATGTCACAGGCTTGGAGGAAGAAGGCCACCAAGGCCAGCAGGGATCACTGATAACCTCACAGAAGAAGGGGACTTAAAGGCTGGGCTGGGTTGGCAGTGGTGGGAAGAGCAGGAGCAGAGGTTCACGGTGCACACAGCTGTGAACCCATCAAATTGGCTCATTCCATCCTGACAACTTCTGTCCCCCACTCCCCAACCCTGTAAACGGGCCTGCCTTTAACATTTGAGGACTTGGCGCAAGAGTACACATAAGAGGCCTCAAACAAAATTTCTAAATATTCAAAACGTATAAATCAAGGAAACAAACTGTTAAATAAAAATGTATTCTATCCTCTTACCTTGACAGACAAATATCCTTTCATAACAACTGGAGTTTTGCACTGGAACATGGCGGTGCTGCCTCCACCCTCTGGTCTACCCCCACTTTCCTCTGCTGTGCCCCGAGGGGACACTTCATCAGCCCTGTGGGCAAACTCCTCTCACCCCTGTGAGACAGGCATCCCCCCTAGAGCACCCCTCAGCCAAGAGCATGCACACTTGCAGCTTGGCCTGCCCTCGGTTGGATGGACGGGGCAAAGGCTTCCTCAGGCCTTGGAAATAGGCTGAGGTCACTTGAATGGGGAATTCTGGGGACCAGGAGAGGGCCAGGACTGGGATGAGTCCATTGAGGCCCTCACCCAGGTGCAAAATTGAAGGTGTACACACATACAACAAAACTCAGTAATAAAGATAGGTGATTTTTTTTTTTTTTTTTTGAGAAAGGGTCTCACTCTGTCACCCCGGCTGGAGTGCAGTGGCGCAATCTCAGTTCACTGCTGCCTCTAGCTCCTAGGATCAAGCGATCCTCCCACCTCAGCCCCCCACGTAGGTGGGACTACAGACATGTACCACCACACCTGGCTAATTTCTCTAGTTTTTGGGGTAGAGATGGGGTTTCACCATGTTGCCCAAGCTAATCTCAAACTCCTGGGCTCAAGCAATCTGCCCGCCTTAGCCTCCCAAAGTGCTGGGATTATAGGGGTGAGCCACTGTGCCCAGCAGATAAAGATGATATTTTAATGCAATATTTTAAAAATCAAAATTAATGTAAAAATCCATAATAAACAAAATATCCAATTTTAAAATAAAGACAGGATCAGTATTACTGATTTTATTTATTTATTTATTTATTTTTGCCTCAGGTTCCAATAAGATCTTACACAGCCCTGGGCCAGGAAACCAGAGCATGTGTAGAAGGGAGGGCGAAGTGGGCTGTGCAGGCTCTGGGTGTGCATATCCCAGGGAATCTTCGTTCTGTGGGGCTAGGAGCAACTGGAAGCTCCCAGAACAGGCTGCAGAACAGGGACCCCTCTTGCCTGGAGCCTTAGTGTGGTATTATAGTAACTGAGAGCTCCATGAGGGCTTCAGCATCTGGCAGAATCTCTAGCACTTAGTAGGCCCTCAGTGAGAAATTTTTTTTTTTTTTTTTTTTTTGAGACGGAGTCTCGCTCTGTCGCCCAGGCTGGAGTGCAGTGGCCAGATCTCAGCTCACTGCAAGCTCCGCCTCCCGGGTTCACGCCATTCTCCTGCCTCAGCCTCCCGAGTAGCTGGGACCACAGGCGCCCGCCACCTCGCCCGGCTAATTTTTTGTATTTTAGTAGAGACGGGGTTTCACCGTGTTAGCCAGGATGGTCTCGATCTCCTGACCTCGTGATCCGCCCGTCTCGGCCTCCCAAAGTGCTGGGATTACAGGCTTGAGCCACCGTGCCCGGCCAGAGAAATTCTTGAATACATAAATGAATAATACTAACTTTTCCAAAATCACCATTGCAGTCATATTCATTACAAGGGTTACTAGGACAGCTGCTCTCAGCATAGCACGCTGGCTGGGGGCTGAGTCAGGGCATGAGTGGGGGCTGGCGAGAGTGGAGGCAGGGAACCTGCCAAGACTTAGAGAGGACTGGGCTAGGATCTTGGAACGGGTGATATGGAGGTCAGGGGTCTCAGTGACTCAACAGAGCAGGGTTTAGAAGGCAGGAGGAGGGGGGAGGGGAGGCAGGATTATGGTGAGGGATGGAAGGGGAGGGCAGAGCTGGCTTAGGGAGGACCAAGGGACAGGCCCGGGAGTGAGCAGGAGTGGAAGCAGGGAAGGGAGTGGTAGACTCCTGCAGGAAAAGCCTAGGGCTCTGGAAGGAGTGAGGGGTGTGGGGGCGTGTTTCTACTCAGTGAACAGAGGCCTGGAGAATCAAAGTCTCCGAGTGGGCTCCCAGAAGCCCGGACCAGGTCAGTTCATCAAGGAAGGTTCTCGGCAGCCCCCTCCCCATCCTCTCGGGTTACACACTGGTGTTCCCTATTTCAGGCCCTCGCACTTGCTGATGGCCAAGCCTCTCCTCCCCCTTCCTGCCCCCACTTTCCCCAGGGAGGGACAAACACACTTGATATATGAAGTGTTTCCACCTAGACGCTTGGGAATCCCACAAAGGCTTCAGTGTGTGACAGCCCCTCCCCCTTCCTCCCCCAGCCCCTTCCTCTCCTCCTTCTGTGTGGGAGTCTGGGAATGCCTCCTTTTCCTGGGGGTGTCACAGAGAAGGGGGGACATGCGGTGGGTGGGGATGTTCCTAGGCCTTTTAAGCCCAATATCGGGCGGGCGAATATGGTGAGCGTTGGGGGTGCAGGGTGACGATCGCTGGCTTCTCTGGCTTCCCAGAGGCTGGAGGGGCTGTGTTTCTATGACTGCCTCTCTGCCCACCCTGCCCACCTCCCTCCTTGCTGCTGATGCCTCATCCACTGGCCCAGGGGAGTGTTGCACACCCCGCTTTTCTCCACATAGGAAACTAAAGGAGAGAGAAAACCAAATTGTCAAATGCTCCCTGTGTGCTAGACATTGTGCTAGTCCATTTTACAAAAATCATCTCAGCTCCTTCCTGGAAAGCTTGTGAAACAGGCATTTTTACAGCTGAAGACACAGCAAGGCAAGTATGGCACACTGATCACGACCATGGACTTGGATGGTAGACAGACCCGGGACCAAATCCCAACTCTTGGCCTCATCAGCTCCATGAATGGGACAAGTTTCTTTACATCTCCTCCCCCAAGCCTGAGTTTTCCTCATCCCTAAAGGAAGGATATACGGCCCTCCGCAGAGTTGTTAAAAGTATTAAATAAGACAGGTGTGGTGTCTCACACTTGTAATCCCAGCACTTTGGGAGGCCAAGACGGGCAGATCACTTGAACCCAGGGGCTCAAGACCAGCCTGAGCAACACAGGGAGACCTCCTCTCTATAAAATATTTATGGCCGGGCGCGGTGGCTCAAGCCTGTAATCCCAGCACTTTGGGAGGCCAAGACGGGTGGATCATGAGGTCAGGAGATCGAGACCATCCTGGCTAACACGGTGAAACCCCGTCGCTACTAAAAAATACAAAAAACTAGCCAGGCAATGTGGCGGGCGCCTGTAGTCCCAGCTACTCGGGAGGCTGAGGCAGGAAAATGGCGTAAACCCGGGAGGCGGAGCTTGCAGTGAGCTGAGATCCGGCCACTGCACTCCAGCCTGGGCGGCAGAGCGAGACTCAGTCTCAAAAAAAAAAAAAAAAAATTTACAAATTAACCGGGCATGGTGGTGCATGCCTATTGTCCCAGCGATGTGGGAGGTTGAGGTGGGAGGATCACTTGAGCCTGGGAGGTCAAGGCTACAAAGAGCCGTGATCATACCACTGCACTCCAGCCTGAGTGACAGAGCAAGACCCTGTCTAAAATAAAATAAAATAAAATAAAATAAAATAAAATAAAATAAAATAAAATAAATGGTATTGGCCAGGCATGGTGGCTCATACCTGTAATCCCAGCATTTTGGGAGGCCAAGGCGGGCAGATTACTTGAGGCCAGGAGTTTGAGACCATTCTGGACAACATAGCAGGACCCCATCTCTACCAAAAATACAAAAGCTAGCTGGGTATGGTGGTGCATGCCTGTAGTCCTAGCTACTTGGGAGGCTGAAGTGGGAGAATCGCTTGAACCCAGGAGGCAACGGTTGCAGTGAGCTGAGATCGCACCACTGCACTCCAACGTGGGTGACAGAGCAAGACTTTGTCTCAAAAATAAATAAATAAATAAGACATTGTTCATGAAATACCTGGCAACTAGCACTGGCAGGTGCTGAGATTATAATTGTCGCCACAGTCCCATCCCCGTCCCTGGGCGCTCTCTGCCAAGGTCTGTCTCCGAAGGCAGGAGCCCTGTGGCGTAGGCTTGCCCATGGAGAGTGGGGTTGAGTGGGGTTGGGCAGAGCACCTGCAGGGGAGAATGCCAGTCCCAGGAGCGCTCAATGGAAGCACAGCGACGAAGGTGATGGTGTACGTGACTCCAAGAGCCTGAAGTCAGGGGGCACAGGGGACACAGACATCCTACCTCCCACCCACAAGCAGGGGAGGATCCCCAACATCGCAGTGGGTGGTGGCTCTGGCCCAGGGCCCCTCCTCTGACTCAGGGAGAAGCTGCAGCTGGCCTTAGGCCACACCAGCCACTTACACGGCCCTCACACCACCTGTGTACATCACTCTAACTTCTCTCGCCGCCAGCGGTGCAGTGAAGAGGGGAAACGGGCACACGTGGATGTTGGGAATAACGTCTTACGTGTGAATGAGCAAGTTCGTGTTGAGCCTGCAAGCACAGGCACCCGGCACCCATGTGGGAGTACACGTTGGGTGTATGTGCCTTACATTTTATTTCTACATGTGAGGGTGCATGTGTGCGTACATGCCTCTGGCCGCACAACTCCCAGACTCACCCTGGGGTCTCCGGGTGCATGTGTTTGCCATGTGCCAGGATGTCTGCATGTGTCCACGTGTATGAGTGCTTGTCAAACAAACTCCCTGGAGCTGGGGCTCTGCAGGAAGGGTCAGACGGCAGTCTGAGACACTTTTCATGTGTCAGGAAAACCAGGCTCCCCTTTCAGGAAGCCTGCCCAAGGAAAATAAACTAGCCCAGCTCCTGGGGCAGAGGGGGAGGCCGCAGGGGGTGGGGAAAGAGAGAAGGTGGCTGAGACTGGTGACGGCGGTCATGAAGCAAGGCCGCCAAACGATGCCCCTTTGACCCCACTCCATCGACCCTCCTGGAGACCCTCTTTCCTCAGCTTTGTCCTAAGGGGGCTTTGTCCTCTTTCTCTTCTTCGGGCTCTGTTTTCTCCTCTCCATCTCTCTTCTGTCTCCATGATTTCTTCTCTGCCTTCTTTTTCATCTGCCCTTCTCCCTCCATGTTTCTCTCTCTTCCCAACTCCCATTACTTTGTAGCTGGCAACCTGCCAGTCACCTGTCTCCTTTCTCATCTACACTGCAGAAGCCAAAGCTGTGGTCTACCTACGAGAACAGGTGGTCAGAAAATCCTGAAGGCCATGGTACAGGTTTTATTAACTTTTATCCTTTGACACCAGGTTGCCTGCAAGTCTCTGGCTATTACCAGAGACACAAAGTCTCTGGTTTGTGCCAGGCACTGTGGTTGGCTCTAGAGCTACCGTGGTGGGCAATAAGCCGGAGAAATGAATGGGCTCTGCCTCACAGAACTTTCAGACTGATGGGGAGTCAGAAATTAGTCAAAGTCACACACAAATGTAAAATTAAAGTAACTTAAGGGCTGCAGACAAAGGGGTAAATACCTGTATGTCAGAGCCTCAAATGAGGGAATTAACATGGTCAGGAGGGTGGGAAAGGGTTCCTAAGGAAGTGATAGTCTAGGTTGGAGGGAAAAGCAAGAGTTAATCAGCCCAAGGAGTGGAGGGGGTGAGTGTGAATGAGGCAGCTGGTGGTGGGCAGAGGGAACAGCAAGTGAAAAGGCCCTGAGGCCAGAGGAACAAAGTCCATTTGTGTAATTGAAATAAGGCCTGGAAGAGAGGGGGATCTGGATGAGGCTGGAACAGTAGCCTGGGCTACGTTAAGGGTCATCACCATGGAAATCATCTTGGTTAAAAAGCCAATATGTTTTATAAGTGTGATCTATTTTATAATTTTTGGTTTTAGAGATGGTCACTGTCGCCCAGGCTGAAGTGCAGCCTTAACTTCCTGGGCTCAAGCAATCCTCCTGCCTCAGTCTTCTTAATAGCTGGGACTATAGGCATGCTCCACCATGCTTAGACGATTGTTTTAAAGTTTTGGTAAAGATGGGGTCTTGCTGTGTTACCCAGTCTTGTCTTGAACTCCTGGCCAAAAGCAGTCCTCCCACCTCAGCCTCCCAAAGCACTGGGATTACAAGTGTGAGCCACTGCACCCAGCGCTATAATTTTTAGAAGTTAAGAAAGTATAACTTATCTTTTTTTTTTGAGACTGTGTCTTTGCTGCCCAGGCCGGAGTGCAGTGGTGCAACTGTGGCTCACTGCAGCATTGCTCTTCTGGGCTGCGGTGATGCTCCCACCTCAGCCTTCTGAGTAGCTGGGACTACAGGCGTGCACCACTGCGCCTGGCTAAATTTTCTATTTTTTGTAGAGATGAGGTTTTGCCATGTTGCCCAGGCTGGTCTCCAATTCCTGGCCTCAAGCGATCCTCCTGTCTCAGCCTCCCAAAGTGCTGGGATTAGAGGCATGAGCCACCATGCCCGGCCAGAAAGTATAAATTAATCAAGAAGTTTTGAATAATTTTATGTTGTTTTCACCACAACACCCTCCACACATATTTGGAGAACAATAGGGCACAAACCTGGGCAAGAGCGGAAAATATTAAAACATGGTCCCGGTCAGGCGCGGTGGCTCAAGCCTGTAATCCCAGCACTTTGGGAGGCCGAGGCGGGCGGATCACGAGGTCAGGAGATCGAGACCATCCTGGCTAACACTGTGAAACCCCGTCTCTACTAAAAAATACAAAAAACTAGCCAGGCGAGGTGGCGGGCGCCTGTAGTCCCAGCTACTCGGGAGGCTGAGGCAGGAGAATGGCGTAAACCCGGGAGGCGGAGCTTGCAGTGAGCTGAGATCCGGCCACTGCACTCCAGCCTGGGCGGCAGAGCGAGACTCCGTCTCAAAAAAAAAAAAAAAAAAAAAAAAAAAAAAAAACATGGTCCCGTAGGATGCTTGGTCCACTTGTGAATTTCCAGGATCTGTGCAGATTGAGGGCCATTGTGCTGGAGAAGAGAGGAAAGGAGGGAATAGAGCATCACCCCAGTGTGTCACGGGGGCCTGGGTCAGACAGAAGAAACCATGCTGAGCCCAGTTCTATACCTCCCCACTCAGACTCCCACACAGGGTTCCTCCCACCGCAGGGTCTGACCCTGGCCCTCTGCCATGCCTACCATGTGCTTAGCCCCTAACAGCTGGGGTGGCTTGTGCTTAGGGAGGGGAGAGGGATGAGACAGCCGAGCAGGGAGGGGAGAAAGAAGCATTCAAGTGCTACTCAAAATGAGGCGTGTGCGCCAGCACCAGCAGCATCGCCTGGGAACTCACTGGGAATTCCAGTTCTTAGCCCCCACCCTAGACCTACTGATCCAAAATCTGTGAAGTGAGGCCAGCCTTCCGCCCCATGTGTCTTCACAGGCATACCAAGTGATACTCAGGCGCTGCTGACGTTGAAGGACCCACACTGGAGAGGGCAAAATGTTGGAAGTGCTCGAGGTTGAATCAGCGACAACAGGAGTTGAGTCCTCCATCCAGCTGTCATCTGTTGCCACCTCCTTTATGTCACCCAAGCCATTTTCATGGAAGCCTTTCTGTTGGAAAAGCGCAGAGATGGACATGACCTGGCTTTCTTAGGCCAGCCCCTCTTGATTCTCTCTCCAGTCTCTGTCTAGCCTCTTGTTCTGGGTGGGTGGAGAGTACCCCCCGCATTCTGGTCCATGAGTGTGGGGATGGGAGAGGGGAAGCGTCTCAGGAGGGGTGTCAGGCTAGGCTTCCTGCAGACCCAGCTGTCCCTTCCAATCCACATCCCACCCCCCACCCAACTCCCTCACAACAAGCACACCCAGCAGCTGCAGGAACCACCCTGGCCCAATGCTGGCCCCAATGTCCCCAAGCTCAGGGGAAGTGGAGTTCAACCTGTTCTTCCATGACTGCCCCTCCCAAGCCTCCCAAAGGGACCCAGACCCACCACAGCCTGAACCAAGACATCTCCTGAACCCTTTTCTCCCTCCCCTCAAATATCCCCTTCTGGAGGGTATTGGGAAAAGCTGCCAAAAGTCAGGTCCTCACCCCAGAACCTCCAGCCTGAGCCCCAAACCCAGCTCCTCAGGTCACAGCCACTCCCACTGAACACCACCCCTCGCTGTGGGTGGGATCCCATCGCCACACAGGCCAGGCAGCTGCCTGGACCACCTGCCCCAGGAGAGACCAAATGGAAGGCCAAGAGGAAGGGCAGTGGTGGGGAGGCTCTGGGGGAGAGGAAGCGGGGGCGAAAGGGCTGGGGCCAGGAAGTCTAGGATGTAAGAGCTGGAAGGGATCTGAGGGATCAGCTCGTGACTTTTACAAGCTCAGAGAGGTTGTGTCTTGCTCAGTGTCACACAGCAAATTGGTGTCAGAGCCCAGCACAAACCTGATCTCCCAGGCCAATGCTGTTTCCACAGACCTCGCCCAGAGGGGAAGGGTAGCCAGGGGTAACTGTGTAATGAAAAGCTGCAGCCTACGCTACTGCAGCCCACACCATCACACAAGATCTTCCTCCAGGGAGCTGCCCCTAGTGGACGCCTCTTTTCTTCTCCCCTATCACTCATTCCACTACTCACAACTGCCTAGAACTTGATCCATTAGTTCATCTCACATTCACTCCATCTTTTTTTTTTTTTTTTTTTTGAGACAGAGTTTAGCTCTTGTTGCCCAGGCTAGAAGGCAATGGCGTAATCTCAGCTCACTGCAACCTCCACCTCGCGGGTTCAAGTGATTCTCCTGCCTCAGCCTCCCAAGTAGCTGACATTACAGCATGTGCCACCACACCCAGCTAATTTTTTTGTATTACTAGTAGAGATACGTTTTCACCATATTGGCCACGCTAGTCTTGAACTCCTGACCTCTGGTGATCCACCCACCTTGGCCTCCCAAAGTGTTGGGATTATAGGTGTGAGCCACTGCGCCCAGCCCACTTCATCTTTAAAACTCTCTGTGTCGTGGCCGGGCGCGGTGGCTCAAGCCTGTAATCCCAGCACTTTGGGAGGCCGAGACGGGTGGATCACGAGGTCAGGAGATCGAGACCATCCTGGCTAACATGGTGAAACCCCGTCTCTACTAAAAAAATACAAAAAGCTAGCCGGGCGAGGTGGCGGGCGCCTGTAGTCCCAGCTACTCGGGAGGCTGAGGCAGGAGAATGGCGTAAACCCGGGAGGCAGAGCTTGCAGTGAGCTGAGATCTGGCCACTGCACTCCAGCCTGGGTGACAGAGTGAGACTCCGTCTCAAAAAAAAAAAAAATAATAATAATAATAATAATAATAATAATAATAAACTCTCTATGTCGTAGGAGAGAGGGAGAGGGAGAGAGGAAGAGAGAGAGAGAGAGAGGGAAAGAGAGAAAGAGAGAGAGAGCGTGTGTGTGTGTCTGTGTGTGTGTGTCCTGCCTCCACCGTCAGATGAGGGGGTTTCTTAGACAGAGGGTATGTCTCTACCATCACACTAGGCGTTCCTAGAGGACAAATGGTGTCTCCTTCGATTATAACAGGAGCTTTCTGAGGGCAGGGACTGTCTTCCCTACTAGACTGGGATTACCTGAAGGCAGGAGCTGAGCCTCCAGAATTTTGTGGGTCTCCTTCCCACCTCCGCAATTCTCTTCAACTGAGACAGCCCTGGTGTTAGACTTTAACAGGAGGAGGCCCTCAGAGTGCCCAGTTCAGAGACCACCTATGACAGAAATGCCACTGGCATTTGAAGCCACTGGGGCTACCACCTCGGGACATGATTGGGGATTCTCGGACAGCTGTTATTCTTTGCGCATCCCAAGATTTCCATTTGTTGTTGCAGTAATCACCAGTCTTGATGTTCTGTGGTTCCTGTCCCACCAACCTGCCAGGGAAATTCTCTCTGAAGTTTTGAAGAGACCTCACCATACCTAAGCTGACCCTCTGAACAAAGGCAGGCTTGTGGAAACAAGGGGTTAGAAGAGAGGGTTTTCTTCCTCTCCTTGGCCAAGGCTTCTGGGGATGGCTAAGGCCCATGACTGCCTCTCCAAAGCCACCCTCCACCCCGCCCCCGCCCCGCACTGACCTTCCTTCTAATATACCAGTCCCAGGTCACACCTTCTCCCATGAAGTGTTGGACCGCAGTTCAGCAGAGGCCGTCCAAGCGAACCCTCTCTCTAAGGAATGGTCATGGCATCTTCCTCCCTGTTTCCCAAATGGGGTGCTGGGATTTTCGTCACAGCTCCCAACTTTCCCAAGTTCCAGTAGAATTCTTCCCAGAACCTTTTCGGTGTCATCACCCCGAGCATCTAACAGTCTTAGCCCCCAGCTGGAGACATGGCAGGGCCTAAGTGAGAGCAGTAAGTACAAGGGGACCTCAGCTCTGTACCAGGGCATCCCCCCACAGCTGTCTACCACACGGCGCTGGGCCTGACAGAAGACAGGCTGCTTCCAAGATGGCATCCTGAAAACACAGTGTTAACAGGTGGGCGGGCAGTGCTTCCTCTGCCTCCCTCCATGGCACTCAGTTAGAACACTCCTATGAGGTACATAGGACAGACCTGATACCCATCTGTGGATAAAGGAAGTAAGACTCAGAGAGATTAAGAAACGCACCCAGGCTGGGCGCAGTGGCTCACGCCTGTAATCCCAGCACTTTGGGAGGGTGAGGCAGGTGGATCACCTGAGGTCAGGAGTTCGAGACCAGCCTGGCCAACGTGGTGAAACCCTATTTCTACTAAAAATACAAAAAAATTAGCCAGGCGTGGTGGCGGGCGCCTGTAATCCCAGCTACTCAGGAGGCTGAGGCAGGAGAATCTTTTGAACCTGGGAGGTGAAGGTTGCAGTGAGCCGAGATCACGCCATTGCACTCCAGCCTGGGCAACAGAGTAAGACTCTGTCTCAAGAAAAAAGAAAGAAAGAGAAAGAGAGAGAGGAGAGGAGAGGAGAGAGAGAGAGAGAGAGAGACAAAGAAAAGAAAGAAAAAAAAGAAAGGAAGGAAGGAAGGAAGGAAGGAAGGAAGGAAGGAAGGAAGGAAGGAAGGAAGGAAGGAAGGAAGGAAGGAAGAAAAGAAAAGAAGGAAATAGACCCAAGGTTCCATGCTATTCAGAAGAGCTGGAATGCCATGTCAGGCCTCCATTTGGGTTCAGTGTCACCATCCTTTGTGCCACATCTTATGGCAGTGCCAGCTTGGAACCAAACTCAGGCCCCCAGACTCCCAACCTACTCCTAGGAGCAGTGTGTGTAGTTGAGCAGGTCATACACTGCACAACCCCAGGAGGTGCTCCTCACATTGAGGTCAGGGCAGATGGCGTCCCCTGTAGCTATCGCAGGACATGACCCCATGGCTCCACGTGGAGGTCCTGCCTCCACACTCAGTCCTCGGCCCTCTGTGCACACATTCAACACTTGGGCCACACAAGTCCATCCCCTCCTTCTCCTCTTCTCCCACTAGCCAGGGCGGCAGGCAGCAGGAGCTCTTGGGGGCAGGTGGGGATCCCTGAGGAGTGTACACACCCCCTCCCAGGACCACGTGTGCTCCCTGCCTCTCCAGGTAGGAGTGCTTTCCGCCAAACCTCCCCATACCCCCAGTGCCCCCTCACTGTGCCCACACCCCTGCCTCCACACTCATCCCCCCACACATGTGGGTACACACGCTCACACATACATATGCACCATGCAGGGCCCCAGATCTCCAAGCTCCTGTCTGAGACTCCACCAAGCAGGGGGCTGAGGGCTGAGGGCTGGGGCTGGGGCTGGGGCTGGCCTCCCTTAGCAGAACCCCTCCCCTCTACTCGTGTGCGGAGCCCTGGCCCCTCCCGGGGAACAAGGCTGGGATTAATAAGCGGCCTGGCTCCCTCCCCTAATGGGCTCCAGCTGCACAAACACTCCCAGAATTCAGAGCAGGCTCTGTCTGGGCGGCCCAGGCCTCAGCCCCAGCATTCCTGGCCCCTCCCCGTCAGGCCTGGGACAGCTGCTCCGGAACTCCAGCAACTGGCTGGGGATCGAATCCCCATTCAGCTTCTCCAGAGGTGGGGGGCAGTGGAGTGACTGGGGCTGGGGTGGGAGGCAAGGGGACAGGAAGAGGTGAGTAAGCTCTGAAAGGACACCTGCCTACCTGCCCCTCCCCTGCCTGCCAGGCCCACCCCTCCCCCAACACTGCTCACACCCTTAGCCTAGGTGCCAGGGCCCAGTTTGGTCTTCCCTAATTTGTCTCACCAGGCAGTGCTCTTGGCTGGCAGTGCCCAGGAGGAGGTAACCCAGGCAGGGCTGGGAGAAAAGATAAACATCTCCCCTTGTGTTTTAAGAGATCCAGCTGGGTCTCCATGGAATCTACGGCCTGGCAGCAGCTTAGTTTAAACAGATTCTTATCAAGCAGGGGGAAGGGGTGGCAAAGGGAGCAAGAGGAAGAAGGAAAGTGGGGGTTTTCACCCTCCCATTATCCACCCAGGAGTGACACTCAGGGCCCCAGTGGGAGGAATCCTAGGTGGACAAAGATGAGCCCGTGAGGATGATGGCTCTAAACCTGTCTCTCTGGATCCCAGGTCACAGGGGTCAGTCACTCCGCTGTCCCTGATCTGTCCTTGATCTGTTGCCCCCAGTTACGCCCACTATGGACACCAAGGTCTGAGGCCATAGGAGGAGTCCCATGACTCATGTTGGTGCTCAGTCCCCTGAGCGGGGACTTGTGGAGAGCACTCCACCTAACAGAGGCGTGTGCGGCTGTGTGTGTGTGGCTGTGTGTGTGCCTGTGTCTCCCTGGCCAAGTGGAAGCAGCTGAGTCAAGTAGCACCTGCATGTGGATGTGGCAGTCTGTGTGCATGCGCCAGTGCACATCAGCCTCTCCGTGTTCAAAAACGCTGTAAGCTCCATGCTCACTCAGAAAGCCTGCCTGCTGGTCACCCTTCCCCCAAGCTACAAGTGTCCCTGCCACAGGACATGTGCCAGAGAGAGGCTGAGAAGAGAAAGTAGAGGACAAACAAAAGAGAGGTCAGGCCTGCTGTGGTGGCTCACGCCTGTCATCCCAGCACTTTGGGAAGCAGACGCGGGCAGATCACTTGATCATGAGTTCGAGACCAACCTGGCCAGCATGGTGAAATCCCATCTGTATTAAAAATACAACAATTATCTGGGCGTGGTGGCACATGCCTGTAATCTCAGCTACTTGGGAGGCTGAGGCAGAAGAGTTGTTTGAACCAGGGAGGTGGAGATTGCAGTGAGCTGAGATTGCGCCACTCCACTCCAGCCTGGGCGACAGGTTGATGAGGCGAGAGCCCTGGGGGAGGCTGTGTGGGCAACCGAGGGCACTGACTTGGGAGTTAGGAAACGTAGGTCTTGGCCTTAACTCTGCCAGGGACCAGCCAGGACACTGGATGTGTCACTTCCCCGATCTGGGGCTCAGTATCCTTCCCTTGAATAAGAGAAGATTGGACAAGAGTCTCTCCTGAGTCCCTTCTTGGATTCCATTGTGATGAGAGCTGGGTTGGGGGACATGGGAGGATGCTACATCCCCTCAGAGCTGCAAGAAAGGGGCTCTGGAGGGGCCGCCAAGAGTAGCCAATAGGGACTGTGTAGAGGGTCCCTAGTCTCTCTGGCTTTGAAGAGGAAACTGAGAAAGGGGTGTGCACTCTGTCTTGGGGAGTCCCAGTCTGCAGGGATATCAAGTACACCACAACATGGAGACAGATAAAGGCAGATGATCTCAACTGACTGAGCTCTTGGCGGCCATCCTGGGTTGAAGGGAAAGAGGGCCATTGAGCCAAACAACAAGGAGCTATTTACTCTCCACTCTCTTTTTTTCACGTGCACACAGCAAACACACACGGCCCTTCCTCAAGCCTCTCCAGGCCAAGGAATGCAGACCCACTGCTCCAGGTCTTGGTCCCCATCAATCACACTGCCCATGCATGTCACATCACCTGTTTCCTCACAGGTTTGGCCATTTCCCCATGGAGGCGCAGAGGGAATGACACTCTCACAGCGTGTGAGCCTTTAACTCATCAGTGGTCTGTATCTCCACTCCCCATTCCACTCCTAGCAATGGGACCAGCTCCTGAGTTGCAGGGAGAAGGTGAGGCGTGACCTCCTTTGCATACTTGGAGAAACTGAAGGCCTGTGGGTGGGACAGGAACTCAGGAATTGGACCGCATTTAGGACTCTATCCAAGTGAGCTTCATCTAGCTGTTCATCTGGCATTTAGTGAACACCTACTTTGTATTCAGCGCTGTATTATTAATAGAAGCTGAATGATACAAAGAAATAACATTTCCCCCAGGGGTATGAAATCAGAGGAAAAAAAATCCTTCCCCCAAACCAAAGGGGGACTGAAACCAACCCTACAAGAAACAGAGCCATCAACATGCTATTGAATTTTAGAGCTGTTTATGTGGGCACCAGAGAAACAGCAGACCAGACGCCTGAACCTCCCAGGCTGAAGCTCTGGACTACAAAGCTGTAGACGCTTAGCAGGGAAACAGGAAAAGAGGGAAGCAGCCGGCCATGGTTGTGAAATTCTGAGATCCAGAACTCCAAGGCAACAAACTGAACCCATAGCCTCTCTCCCCTACCCCTCCTTCCCTTCGTTTTTCAGTTATCTATTGAGTAAATAATCCACCCCAAAACTGAGGCTTACAACAATACAAGTTTTTTTTTTTTTTTTTTTTTTTCTTTTTTTTTTTTTTTTTTTTTTTTTTTGAGTCTTGCTGTTACCCAGGCTGGAGTGCAGTGGCACGATCTCAGCTCATTGCAACCTCTGCCTCCCGGGTTCAAGCAATTCTCCTGCCTCAGCCTCCCAAGTAGCTGGGATTACAGCCTCCCAAGTAGCTGCGCCATCATGCCTGGCTATTTTTTTTTATTTTTACTTTTATTTTTAGTAGAGACGGGGTATCACCTTGTTGGTCAAGCTGGTATCAAACTCCTGACCTCAAGTGATCCACCCGCCTTGGCCTCCTAGAGTGTAAAATCATTCTCACAGTCACTACCATCCCCTGTTACCCGGAATGCTCAACAGCTTCCTGAAAGGTCTCCTGTTTTCACTCTTGCTTCAATAACATGTTGCTTTTCAACTTGCAGCCAGAATGAGCATTCCAAAGGCTGCACCTGTGGGGAGCTGGGTGGCCGGGGACAGGAGAGCCAGGGGGACTTGTGTTTCAATATATGCTCTTTTGTACCACGTGCATATCTCTGCAAAAACTAAAATGCCTTTTGGGGCCTGGTGCAATGGCTCACACCTGTAATCCCAGCATTTGGGAAGCTGAGGCAGGAGGATCTTTTGAGCCCCAGGAGTTTGAGACCAACCTGGGCAAAACAGGGAGACCCTGTCTCTAAAAGAAAAATAAAAAAATTATTTAACGTAATTTTATTTTATTTTTGGAGACAGGGTCTTGCTCTGTCACCCAGGCTGGAATGCAGTGGCACAATCTTGGCTCACTGCAACCTCTGCCTCCCTGGTTCAAGTAATTCTCATGCCTCAGCCTCCCGAGTAGCTGGGATTACAGGCATAAGCCACCGCACCCAGCCTTACAAAAACTTTTTTTTAATTAGCTGGCCATGGTCGTGTAGTCCCAGCTACATGGTGGAGGGAGGGTGGGGGCTGAGGGGGTAGAATCACCTAAGCCCAGGAGGTCAAGGCTGCCATGAGCTATGATCGCACCACTGCACTCCAGTCTGGGCAACAGTGAGACCCTGTCTGAAAACAAACAAACAAAAAACCACACACACACAAAACAATCGACTCAAAATCAAATTTAATAATAAATAAAATAAACCAGACCCTCATTGTGTCACTCTTTCAAGATCTGCCCTGCCTGGCCCTGCAGGCACTCTTCCCAACTTTACGCTCTATGTTCCAGTCGAGCTGAACTTCTCTGAATTTCTTGCATTTCCTTGAAAGTACCAGTTCTCTCTTGCTTGCAGCTTTTGCACAGGTGACTGCTCACAACACTGTTTATTCTTCAGGTCTCAGTTCAGGTGTTTTCTCCAGGAAGTCTTTTGTGATCCGTAAAGTTGGGGTTTGATGTCTCTTCTACAAGTTGCCATAGTGCCCTTGACTTTTCTAGTATTCTGCTCGTCACATTCTACTGTCTTTTTGTTTGTTTGTTTGAGACAGGGTCTCACTCTGTCGCCCAGGCTGGAATGCAGTGTCGCGATCTCGGCTCACTGCAGCCTCGATCTCCTGGGCTCAGTTGATCCTCCTGCCCCAGCCTCCTGAGTAGCTGGGACTACAGGTGCATGCCACCACACTGGCTAATGTTTTGTATTCTTTTGTAGAGACAGGATTCCACCATGTTCCCCAGGCTTGTCTCGAACTCCTGGGCACAAGGGATCCACCAGCCTCGGCTTCCCAAAGTGCTAGGATTACAGAAATGAGCCACTGTGCTGGCCTATTTTGTTTTGTTTTGTTTTCGAGACAAGGTCTCACTCTGTTGCCCTGGCTGAAGTGCAGTGGTGCGATCATAGCTCGCTGCAGCCTTGAACTCCTGGGCTCAAGCAATCCTCCTGCTGCAGTCTCCTGAGTAGCTGGACCACAGATGTGCACCATGATGCCAAGCTGAGGTTTTAAACTTTTAATAGAGACAAAATCTTGCTATGTTGCCCAGGCTGGTCTCAATTTCCCGAGCTCAAGCAATCTTCCCACCTCAGCCTCCCAATGTCCTGGGATTACAGGTTGAGCCACCACACCCAGCTTCACACTCTACTGTCCTTACTTGGTTCTTCACCTGTCCCTCCCACCATAGCATATACTTCCAACAGGGCAGGAACCAAGACTGTGATGCTCCCTGCTGCTTCCCTAACACCCATGCAAAGGTGCTTACTACTTACTGATGGAGAGAAGAAAAGGAGAGGGAGGAAGAAAGAAAAGAGGAGAGAGAAAAGAAGAAAATAAGTTGATTTAAAAGCTGCAGCAGGTCAGGAAGCTAATTTTGGAATATTAAGTGGGGAGTTTTACTGTAAGAAATTATGTGGCCATGTGGACTCAACCATGTGAATAAATCTCATAGACATTAGATACAAAAGAAGGCCCATTTCATGATTCCTTTTCTAGAAGTTCTATAACAGGCAAAATTAATCATAGTGATAGAAGTCAGAATAGTGGTTACCTCTAGCACAGTGCTCACTAGAAGGTAGAAGGAGCAAAATGTTCTCTCTCGTTACTTAGGTAGTGTTTACATGAGTGTAGACACATGTAAAAATTCATTAAGCTGGCCAGGTATGGTGGCTTACGCCTGTAATCCTAGCACTTTGGGAGGCCAAGGTGAGCGGATCACCTGAGGTCGGGAGTTCAAGACCAGCCTGACCAACATGGAGAAACCCTGTCTCTACTACAAATACAAAATTAGCCTGGTGTGGTGGCACATGCCTGTAATCCCAGCTATTCGGGAGACTGAGGCAGAAGAATCGCTTGAATCCAGGAGATGGAGGTTGTGGTGAGCCAATATTGCACCATTGCACTCCAGCCTGGGCAACAAGAATGAAATTCCATCTCAAAAAAAAAAAATTGTTAAGCTGTACTTAAGACTTAAATGCACTTTACAGCCTGGGCAACATGGCGAGACCCTCATTTCTACAAAAAAATTTTTTTTCAAAAAGCTGGGCATGGTAGCACATGCCTGTGGTCCCAGTAACTTGGGAGGCTGAGGCGGGAGGATCATTTGAACCCAGGCGGTTGAGACTGCAGTGAGCTGTATTCATACCACTGCAGCCCAACCTGGGTGACACAGCAAGACCCTGTCTCAAAAATATTTTTAAAAAGCACTTTATGCATTTTAGTCTATGTTATTTCAATAAGAAATTAGAAAGAAAGGAAGGGAAAAAGGAAGGAAAGAATTTAAAAAGGAATAAATAAAATTATTTACACCGGGCATGGTAGCTTACGTTTGTAAACCCAGCACTTTGGGAGGCCAAGGTGGGTGGATCATCTGAGCTCAGGAGTTCAAGACCAGACTGGCCAACATGGTGGCCTATCTCTACTAAAAATACAAAAATTAGCCAGGCATGGTGGCGCACGCCTGTAATCCCTGCTACTTGGCATACTGAGGCAGGAGAATTGCTTGAACATAGGAGGTTGAGGTTGCAGTGAGCCGAGACTGTGCAACTGCACTCCAGCCTGGGTGACAGAGCAAGACTCTGTCTCTAAATAAATAAATAAATAGGCTGGAAATTCAAGTCAACTGCCTAGTTGGGTGAGAGTGATAAAGCAGTTACAATCTAGGACTAAGGCATGGAACTGGGATCTAGGCAGAAAAAGCAGTGTCACACATGTGTGTACACACGTGTGCATGCAAGTGAGGAAGCTGGTTTGTATTGAAAGGAGGAAAGTAATGCAAAAAAATTGCTCATCCATTCTTCATGCACCTTCCCATTCCCTCCCAAAGCCTCCACTGGATTTTCCATTACTATACTTAAAATCCAGACTCCTTGACCTCACATTAAAGCTTTCTTCTATCTGCGCCCCCAACCGTCCTTCCAGGTCTGTCTCCCTTTCTTCATGCCCTCTCTCCCCACATCCACCACACAATGCATGCTTCCTTGTACTCTTTTTAAAATTTGTTGTTAAATTATTATTATTATTATTGAAAGAAGGACTCACTCTGTCGCCCAGCTGGAGTTCAGTGGTGCAATCTTGACTTATTGCAGCCTTGACCTCCCTGGTCCAAGTGATACTCCCACCTCAACCTCTCCAATAGCTGGAACCAGAGGCACACACCACCATGCCCGGCTAATTTTTGTATTTTTGGTAGAGATGGGGTTTCGGCATGTTGCCCAGGCTGGTCTTGAACTCCTAAGCTCAAGCGATCCATCTACCTCGACCTCCCAAAGTGCTGGGATTACAGGTGTGAGCCACCATCCCCTGCCGTTCAATGCACTCTTTACCTGTATGGGTGTACCAGTCCACAGAGAGATCAGCTATTATTGCCTTTTCCTTATTGAACTCCTACTCACCATTATGGATTAACTGCTCCTCTATCATTCTTTTCATGGCCCTTTGCTCACAGCCAGATAGCATGTAAGTTGACCTCTGGCAGATCACAGCGATTTGCGTATGATTCTGTCTCCATCTATAACATAAGCTCTCCAGAAGTCAGGGACAATGTCAGTGCCCAAACCTACAGCTCTAGCTCCCAACTCTCGTCTGCATCAGAACCACCTTTGCAACTGCCTACTAGATATCTCCTCCTCAAAGTATATGTGTTCAAAACTGAGTTAATGATAGATAACCCAGAAATAAACTCTCATGTATATAGTTAAATTATTTTTGACAAGGGTGCCAAAACCGTTCAATGGGGAAAGGATAGTCTTTTCAACAAGTGGAGTTGGAAAACTGGATAGCCACACACAAAAGAATGAAGTTGGACCCTTACACATCATGTACAAAACTTAACTTGAAATGGATCAAAGGGCCAGGCGCAGTAGCTCATGCCTGTAATCCTAGCACTTTGGGAGGCCAAGGCCAGTGGATCACGTGAGGTCAGGAGTTTGAGACCAGCCTGGCCAACATAGCGAAACCCCCGTTGCTACTAAAAATACAAAAATTAGTTGGGCATGGTGGTGCTTGCCTGTAATCCCAGCTACTTGGGAGGCTGAGGCAGGAGAATCGCTTGAATCTGGGAGGCAGAGGTTGCAGTGAGCTGAGATCGAGTCATTGCACTCCAACAACCTGGGTGACAGAGAGGCTCCATCTCAAAAAAAAGAAAAAAGAAAAAAGAAATGGATCAAAGACCTAAATGTAAGCAGAAGCCTCGCTTCATTGGATTTGGCAATGGTTTTTTGGTATGACATTAAAGACACTTGTTTTTGTCTTTAATGAAAAAAATTGATAAATTAGATATTATATTATAAAAGTGTAAAATTTTTGTGCATTAAAAGACAATATCAACAAGTAAAAAGGTAACCCACAGAATGAGGAAAACTATTTGCACATCATATATCTGGTAGAGGATTAATAGCCACAATATATAGAGAACTCCTAAAACTCAACAACAAAAAAACCCACCTGATTTAAAAATGGGCAAAGGCGAGCAGATCATGAGGTCAGGAGTTCGAGACCAGCCTGGCCAACATGGTGAAACCTTGTTTCTACTAAAAATACAAAAATGAGCCAGGTGTGGTGGTGTGTGCTTGTAATCCCAGCTACTCGGGAGGCTGAGGCAGGAGAATAGCTTGAACCTGGGAGGCAGAAGTTGCAGTGAGCCAAGATCGCACCACCGTACTCCAGCCTGGGCAACAGAGCAACTCCATGTCAAATAATAAAAAATAAATAAAAATGGGCAAAGGAGTGGAAAAGATATTTCTCTAAAGAACATGTACAAATGGCCAATAAACAAATGAAAAAATGTTCAACATCACTAATCATTAGGGAAATGCAAATCAAAACTACAATAGGTGGCCAGGTGCAGTGGCTCACAGCACTTTAGTATGCCAACATGGGCAGATCACTTGAGCCCAGGAGTTCAAGGCCAGCCTGACCAACATGGTGAAACCACATTGCTACAAAAAAATACAAAAACTAGCTGGGTATGGTGGCACATGCCTGTAGTCCTCGCTACTCAGGAGGCTCAGGTGGGAGAATCCCTTGAGCCCAGGAGGCAGAGGTTGCAGCGAACAGAGATCATGCCACTGTACTCCAGCCTGGGTGACAGAGAAAGAGCCTGCCTCAGAAAAAAAACAAAAACAAAATCAACAATAGGTAATACCTCACACCCATTAGGATGGGTATTTTTTATTTATTATTTATTTTTTATTTTATTTTTATTTTTGAGATGGAGTCTTGCTCTGTCACCCAGGCTGGAGTGCAATGGCGTGATCTTGGCTCACTGCAGCCTCCACCTCCCAGGTTCAAGCAATTCTCCTGCCTCAGCCTCCCGAGTAGCTGGGATTACAGGCTAATTTTTGTATTTTTAATAGAGGTGGGATTTTGCCATGTTGGCCAGGCTGGTTTCAAACTCCTGACCTCATAATCCACCCGCCTCAGCCTCCCAAAGTGCTGGAATTACAGGCATGAGCCACTGCACCCAGCCAGAATGGGTAATTTTAAAATAAAACAGAAAATAACAAGTGTTGGTGAAGTTGGAATCCTTGTGCACAGTTGCTGGGAATATAATATACTGTGGGAAACAGAACGGCAGTTCCTAAAAAAAACTTTCTAAAAAATTATCAAACTGGGTACAGTGGCACATGCCTGTAGTCCCAGCTACTCTGGAAGCTGAGGCAGAAGGATTACTTGAGCACAGGAGTTCAAGACTGTGGTATGCCATGATCACACCTGTGAATAACCACTGCATTCCAGTGTGGGCAACATAGGGAGACTCTATCTCTAAAAATAGATGCCTCAGCCTCCCGAGTAGCTGGGACTTTAGGTGCCTGCCATTACACACGGCTAATTTTTGTATTCTTAGTAGAGATGTGGTTTCGCCATGTTAGCCAGGCTGGTCTCAAACTCCCAACCTCAGGTAATCTGCCTGCCTCTACCTCCCAAAGTGCTGGAATTACAGGTGTGAGCCACTACGTCCAGCCCCAAAATTAGTACTGGTTTTTGTTTGTTTGTTTTTGTTTATTTTGAGACATTTTCACTCTTGTCGCCCAGGCTGGAGTGCAATGGCATGATCTCGGCTCACCACAACCTCTGCCTCCCGGGTTCAAGCGATTCTCCTGCCTCAGCCTCCCAAGTAGCTGGGATAACAGGCATGCGCCACCACGCCCAGCTAATTTTGTATTTTTAGTAGAGACGGGGTTTCTCCATGTTGGTCAGGCTGGTCTCGAACTCCCGACCTTAGGTGATCTGCCCGCCTGGGCCTCCCAAAGTGCTGGGATTACAGACATGACCCACTGCCCCCAGCAAGCTCTACTTCATCTTCTGAGGAATAAATGAGTTAATACATGTCAATCACTTGGAACAGTGCCACATATATAAACTTAATAATTTTTTTTTTTGGACAGTGTCTTGCTGTGTTGCCAGGCTGGAGTGCAGTGGCCTGATAATGGCTCACTACAGCCTCAACCCTTCCTGGCTCAAGCAATCCTTCCACCTCAATGTCCTGAGGAGCTGGGACTACAAGTGTGCACAACCATGCCTGGCTAATTTTATTTATTTATTTATTTATTGAGAGATGGAGTCTCCTGGCTAATTTTATTTATTTATTTATTTATTTATTTAGAGATGGAGTCTTGCTCTGTCACCCAGTCTGGAGTGCAATGGTGCAACCTTGGCTCATTGCAACCTCCGCTTCCTGGGTTCAAGTGACTCTCCTGCCTTAGCCTCCTGAGTAGCTTGGATTGCAGGTGCCCGCCACCACACCCAGCTAATTTTTGTAATTTTAGTAGAGACGGGGTTTCACCATGTTGGCTAGGCAGGTCTCCAATTCCTAACCTCTTGATGTGCCTGCCTCAGCCACCCAAAGTGCTGGGATTACAGGCGTGAGCCACCGCACCCAGCCAAATTTTTATTTTGAATAGAGACAAGGGGTTGCTATGTTGCCCAGGCTGCTCTCAAACTCCTGACCTTAGGCAGTCCTCCCACCTCAGCATCCCACGGTGCTAGGATTATGGGTGTGAGCCACTGCGCTCAGTGATAGCTTAATAATTATTATTACCATTTTTTTCAGTTATCTATTCCTGCATGACAAAGTACCCCAAAATTTAGTAGCTTAAAACAACAATTGTTTTATTATATCTCACGATTTTATGTGTCAGGAATTTGGGCAAGGCTTGGCTGGGAGATTCTTCCATTCCACAAGGTGTTGATAAGGATGCTTGATGATATTCAGCTGGCAGATGGGCTGGTCAGAATTCAAAACAGTTTCACCTACATGTCTATTGTGTTAGTGAGCATGGCTGAAAGTTAGAACTATTGCCCTGGCAAGGTGGCTCATGCCTGTAATTCCAGCACTTTGGGAGGCTGAGGTGGGCGGATCGCCTGAGGGCGGGAGTTCAAGACCAGCCTGACGAAGATGGAGTAAACCCCGTCTCTACTAAAAATACAAAATTAGCCAGGCATGGTGGTACACGCCTGTAATTCCAGCTACTTGGGAGGCTGAGTCAGGAGAATTGCTTGGACCCAGGATCCAGAGGTTGCAGTGAGCCAAGATCATGCCATTACACTCCAGCCTGGGCAACAAGAGCGAAACTCTGTCTCAAAAAAAAAAAAAAAAAAAAAGAGAGAACTATTCAACTAGAACTATTAAACAGAACACCTCCATATGACCTCTTTAGCATAGTGGACTCAGGAGAGTCTGACTTCTTACATGACAGCTCAGGCAGCTCGAAGGGCACAGGTTTGAGGGTTACAAGGAACAAGGTTGAGGCTGCATGAGTTTTTTTTTTTTTCTCCCTGTAGCCTCAACTTCCCAGGCTCAAGCAGTTGTCCCCCTTCACCTCCCGAGTAGCTGGGATTACAGGTGGGCACCACCACGTCCAGCTAATTTTTTAATTTTTATAGACACGGGGTCTCCCTATGTTGCCTAAGCTGTTCTCAATTTTTTTTTTTTTCTTTAGAGACAGGGTCTTGCTCTGTCTTCCAGGCTGGAATGCAGTGGTGCAGTTATAGCTCACTGCATCTTCAAACTCTGGGCTCAAGCGATCCTCCCAACTTAGCCTCCTGAGTAGCTGGGACTACAGGCATGCGTCACCTCACCCAGCTAATTAAAAAAATTTTGGTAGAGACAGGGTCTTGCTATGTTGCCTTAGCTAGTCTTGAACTTCTGGATTCAAGCAATCCTCTCGCCTCGACCCCAAAATTCTAGGATCACAGGCATGAGCCACTGTACCTGGCCCTGCATAGGCTTTTATAACCTAGACTTGGATGTCACATAGAGTCACTGCCACCATATTCAGTTGGTCAAAGTAGTCCAGATTCAAGGCAAGGAGACACAGACCTTACCTCTCACTAGGAGGAGTGTCGAAGAATTTGAAGTTATACATTAAACACTCCTCACTTTTTGACCCCCAAAAGAAGTTTCCTGGAGGGATGAACTCCAGAAGGATGTCGATGGAACAGTCTATCCTTCTTTCTCTGACAAGGAATTAGGATTATATCTCCTGTGATTTGGAGGCAATCATTTCACACCCTTCCCTGGAGGTGTGCAGGTATATCCTCACCCATGTCCATCCACATGCACACACACAGGCATTCACACAGGCAGATCTGGTACATCTGTGTAGTCAACCCTGTCTCCATTTCTATCCGTTTCTCAGGTCAAGGAGACCCATAGTCCTGCCCTAGAGTTTTTTCCCAGGAAGTTAATTCACTGACCTTTCCTGCTCCCACTGGTGTGAACAGGGGGTGTTGGTAGGGATGGAACCCAGTCAGTCACTGACTGGGGAGTCTGGCTTTGATGTGTTCTCTGGGGTATGCATGCACGTGCGTGTGTAAATGCCTCCTGGTTCTGACTGGCTCAAGTCAGTGCAGAAGTGAGGTCTGGTGCTAAGAGCAGGCCGGAGAGCTCAGACACATTCTATGAATCCAAGGAACCCAAAGTGAGATCTAAATTCTGCAGGGGTCAGCCCAAATCCTCACTCTAACCAGCCCTGCCACACTCTTCCCCATACTCATCTTATGTCCCATGCGTACTCACCATTCCCTGATCATGCCACATTCTTCCATTCTTCCGTAGCTTTGCCCATGCTGTTCTCTCTGCATGGAATGCCCCTGCCCCCTCTTTTTCCTGACAACCCTAGTGTCTGTCTTTTGTATCATGTGATATTGCAATGATCTGTATATATTATTATTATTTTTATTTATTTATTTATTTAGACAGAGTCTCACTCTGTTGCCAGGCTAGAGTGCAGTGGTTTGATCTCTGTTCACGGCAACCTCCGCCTCCTGGGTTCAAGCGATTCTCCTGCCTCAGCCTCCCAAGTAGCTGGGATTACAGGCATGTGACACCACACCTGGCTAATTTTTGTATTTTTAGTAGAGATGGGGTTTCACCATGTTGGTCAGGCTGGTCTCGACCCCTTGACCTCAGGTGATCCACCTGCCTGGGGCCTCCCAAAGTGCTAGGATTACAGGCGTGAACCACCATGCCCGGTGATCTGTATAAATTAATAGCTCCACTTTTCTCAAGAGCAGAGACCATGCTCTACTCATCGCCATATCACTAGTGCTTGGCACACAATCATTCTCAACAAACACTGGTTGAACTAATGATTGAATGAACAGCTATTGCTCCCAGATTCAGCAACTATTTCTCCTCCATGTCTTTGCTCTGTCCCACTCTGCCCCAATTCCCTGGGCTGCTATGAGAAGGGGCAAGGGTCCCAAAGTCTAGAGTGAAAAGTTTGGGCTGCATTCTTGAGGCCCCAGAGAGATTCTGCAGAGTCTCCGAAAACAGGGAAGGACTCCATGTTGCAGAGGTGGGCCCAGCAGGCCCACGGGCCCTCACACCCAGAGTGAATTCTGCAGGGTTTTTCTAATGTTGGGGAGGATGTCTTAACGTCTGAAATAGTCTGTAAACATTGGGTTAGGTGTTAGGGTCTGCTGGGAATACTTAGACTGGGACTGAGCCAGTACCCTGCTGGAAGAAAATAATTCAGGCTGCTGAGGTAGGGGCAGGTGCAGTTGAGAAAAGAAGTCCCCAAGATCAGTGCTCCTGGCCAGGCGTGGTGGCTCATGCCTGTAATCCCAGCACTTTGGGAGGCCGAGGGGTTGGATCACTTGAGGCCAGGAGTTCAAGACCAGCCTGGCCAACATGGTGAAACCCCATCTCTACTGAAAGTACAAAAATTAGCCAGGTGTTGTGGCTTATGCCTGTAAGCCCAGCTACTCTCCTGAGGCAGGGGAATCATTTGAACCTGGGAAGCGGAGTTGGCAGTCAGCCAAGGTTGCACCACTGCACTCCAGCCTGGGTGACAGAGCAAAACTCCATCTGAAAAAAAATTAAATAAAAGATCAGTGCTCCTCACACGTGAATGTGCAAATTCCCTGGGAATCTTGTTAAAATGCTGCTTCTGATTGAGAAGGTATGAGGTCAGCCCCAAGATCCTGCTTTTCTAACAAGCTCCCAGGTGATGGCACTGTTGGAAGGATAGAGGGCAGGGGCCAGAATGCAGCTGGAATCACACTTCGAGTAGCAAAGACCTAGAAAACTAGCATTACGATCCAGACGCTGAGGATTCAGCCCTTAAAGGGAGTGGCTGCCATCAGCAACATCAGTAAAATGTTCAGAAGATGATGCAGGAGACAATACACAAAGCAAGCTTGACAAATATCTGGCATGTGTGCCAACCCTTCCATTCTTTGATTCTGTGACCATGGTCAGGAGTTCAAGACCAGCATGGCATGGCAAAACCCCGTCTCTACTAAAAATACAAACAACTAGCTGGGTGTGGTAGCGTGCATCTGTAATCCCAGTTACTTGGGAGGCTGAGGCAGGAGAATCTCTTGAACCCAGGAGGCGGAGGTCGCAGTGAGCCAAGCTCCTGACACTGCACTCCAGCCTGGGCAACAGAGCCAAACTCTGTCTCAAAAATAAATAAAATAAAATAAAATAAATAAATGGTGACTACCAATATAAAGTGGTGAATATATTGCCTGCACAGTTTGACGGGACATGGTAGTGGAAAGGGAAAGAGGAATAGAGGGAGACAGGAGCCAGAGAGCTAGGGGTGGGGAAGAATAGGTGACAAAGACTATTCTTGCCTCAGACTATGGGCAGATTCCCAGCTCTCTCTGGATGGCCCTGGGCTCCCTACTGGCACTAAAGCTCTTTGAAAGAGGTGAGTGGCACTTGTCATCTTGAAATACCTGAGTACAGAACTTCTTTTCAAGGAAAGTTGTGAAAGACTCTGATATGGTCAAAAAGATTATAACTTGTCCTTGTATGCTATTTTCTAGTTCTATTGTCATCAAGCTGTTTTACCACCCAGTCAATGGAAACAATTATTGTCCATAGAAATGCAAATTGCCTGGTGCATATGCAATTGATTATTGCTTAGTGGTTATTGACCAATTTGGCATCTATTAAGCAGATTTACTTCATCTTTTTTTTTTTTTTTTTGAGACAGGGTCTTGCTCTGTTGCCCAGGCTGGAGTACAGTGGTGTGATCATGGCTCACTGCATCCTCAACTTCCCATGCTCAAGTGATTCTCCTGCCTCAGCCTTCTGAGTAGCTGGGACTACAGGCGTGCACCACCATCCTTGGCTAATTTTTTTTGAATTATTTTTGGCAGATAAAATTTTTTGTACATTATTTTTTGGATCTCACTATGTTGCCCAGGCTGGTCTTGAACGCCTGGGCTCAAGCGATCCTCCTACCTTGGTCTGTGAAAGTGCTGGGATTACAGATGTGAGCCACTGTGCCCTGCCGACTTAATCATTCTTTTTGTTTGGTTTGTTTTGTTGTAAGACAGGGTCTTGCTCTGTCACCCAGGCTGGAGTGCAGTGGCATGATCTTAGCTCACTGTAGCCTCAATCTCCTGAATAGCTGGGGCTGCAGGTGCATACCACCATGCCTGATTAATTTTTAAAATTTTTGGTAGAAATGGTCTCACTGTGTTGCCCAGGTTGCTACTTCATCATTCTCTTTTTTGCTTTGTTTTGAGACAGAGTCTCACTCCTTTCACCCAGGCTGGAGTGCAATGGTGCGAACTTGGCTCACTGTAACCTCCGCCTCCCAGGCTCAAGTGATTCTCATGCCCCTGACCCTCGAGTAGCTGGGATTACAGGCATGCACCCCCATGCCTGGCTAATTTTTGTATTTTTAGTAGAGACAGTGTTTTGCCTTGTTGGCCAGGCTGGTCTTGAACTCCTGACCTCAAGTGATCCACCTGCCTCAGCCTCCTAAAGTGCTGGAATTACAGGCATGAGCCAAAACGCTCAGCCTGTTTCATCACTCTTGATGGCCTAAATATGTCTCTGCTCTTTGGATTGTCCTTTGAACTGACTGTAACATCTTACTGGTTCCTTCACTAATTAATGAGTTAAATAAAAATTTTGACATAATTATTGTATATTTCTATGAGAGTAATTATTCTGTTTTGTAGAAAAAAACTTTTTTTGACATTCTCATTAACAGTGAAGATTGGGCAGGAGGTTTCACCCCGGACAAGCTTTTCCACAGGCTCCAAATGCCATTACATCTGTCAGGTCTGTCAGGTTGGTTTTTTGGTTTGTTTCTGAGACGGAGTCTTGCTTTGTCGCCAGGTTGGAGTGCAGTGGCGTGATCTCGGCTCACTGCAACCTCCGCCTCCCAGGTTCAAACGATTCTCCTGCCTCAGCCTCCAGAGTAGCTTGGACTACAGGCGCACACCACCATACCCAGATAATTTTTGTATTTTTAGTAGAGACAAAGTTTCACCATGTTGGTCAGGATGGTCTCAATCTCTTGACCTCATGATCCGCCCATCTTGGCCTCCCAAAGTGCTGGGATTACAGGCATGAGCCACCACATCCAGCCCATCTGTCAGGTTTATAAGGGATTACCCCCACTTCATTGCTTGTTTCATGCCATCCAAATAGATACACAATGATTCTATATTTGAGCTGGACACATTCTGAAACATTTATATGTGTTTGTTTAACAAAACATATAACAAACCTACAAGTACCACACCAAATACTTATCCATGTATTCATTCAATGATAGGAAGTTGCATGTGGCAGGGACTGCATTTGTACCTCTTTTGAGCTTAGCAAGTGCCTAACTCATGGTAAGTACTAAAGACACATCTACTGAGCCAACACATGAATGAATAAGCCCAGCAAGCCTTTACTGAGTGTTTACTATGTACTGAACATTGTTTTAAACACTTTATTTAGTTTGTTTAATCCTCACACTAGTTACATGGTAGGTACAATTAATTACTATCCTCATTTACTCATAATACAGAGAAGTGAATGAAGTTGCTCAAGGTCAACAGCTAGCAATGGCTGAGGCAGAATTCAAGCCCTGGTAGCCTGGTTCCTGAGCCTATGATCTTGGGCACTCATATGCGCCAGGCATCTTGCTAGGTTCTGATATACAGAGATAAAAGACACACCAAACACAGACTTTCCTTAAGGAGGTCACACTCAAGAAAGGCAACAAATAACTAAAAAGAATGTGATGTGCTCTGGCAAGTGAGAACACGATGCTAGGGACAGAGGGTGTCAGAGGGTTGGACAGGGGTGTGGCTGACTGCAGAGGGGCCACTTGACCTGAGGCAAGTTCTGAGGCCACTGGTAGTTAATGTTCAGACCAGAGGAAGGGAAGAGCATTCAGGCCACTGGTATGTTTGGTCTGAGAAGGTGAGAGTCCCAAGGCTGGAGCCCAGAAGTGCAGGGAAGTGAAACTGGAGAGAGGAGCCAGGTCCAGACCCTGGAAAGCTTCACTTGCTGAGGGAGGAAGGGTGTTGGGATGTCCCTTGGAGGCCTCACAGGACTGTGCGCAAGGGAGATATGAAATCAGACCCCATACTTCACCTGCCCCGCCCAGGACACTAAACCCAGTACACAGAATTCCCTACAAGCTGTATCCCACCCCGGAGAGTTCCCCGGGAGGGCTAGACAGGAGGGAAATGCTAATTGAGTGTGGGACACAGCCAGAGCCACCTGGGAGCCATGGCTGGGATTCTCTCCCCAAGCCCTCCCCCACAATCCCTTCAGTCACCCCCGCCTCCCCAACCCAACCTTGCCAGCTCAGGCACTCAGGCACACTCCCTCCTGTCACATCCCCCTTGAGGCCAGAGATAAGAATAAGCAACATGTCTCTTCCTACATCCCTGCCCTGCTCACCCTCTGACTCTACCATCCAAAGCAGCTGCAGAGCCTGGAACACCCTAGGCCCCAGTCAGAGGAGGGAGCATGGGGAGGTGGGAGCTTCCTGGGGGGCCGTGGCCCTGGGCTGTACCCTCCCCTCCCACAGGGCTGAGGCTGGTGATTAGTTGGGTTAATTATATCCGAGCCATTTCCGATTGGCACAAGCCCACCCACCCACAGAGCCTGCCCAGAAGGCAGGCAGGCAGGGCCCAGGTCAGGATGCTGGGGCACCAGCTCCACTAGGTGAATTCCTGACCCATGTGATGATGGCCAAACGGAGGCTGATTGTCCTCCTGCTCCAGGACGGCCTCCTCTTCTCTCATCAACTTTGTTACCCATCCCTCGGTTTTCTTTGTCCCCACACAAGTCCCTCTCACTCCCCTCTCCTCCCCCCAGGTTTGGAATGAAATCATGGGGCCCTGAGTTCCGCACTAGGCCCCGACATAAACACTCTGATTGGGGCTAATTATAAGGGCCAGGCTGGGAGGCTGGAGCCTTTGGAAAGCTTTGGCTTTCAAACAAAGGGCCCACGGCTCAGCCCCTAGCGCAGGCCGGCTCTCTTCCAGGCTTCCTTATGAATGAGGGGTTCCAGGAAGAGGCAGTCCTCTAGCAACCCCGTGGCCTGTGGGCTCGCTCCATGTCCCACGCCTCATCTTGCCCCTTCTCGGTTGCTTTCGCCTTGGCCTTTCCAGGCCTCAGATCCCGGGGCCTTGCCGGATGGTTTGGCGCAGCCACAAGTTGGGCCGTGGAAGACAAGGCAGCAGGGGAGGAGCTCTCAGGCTGGGAGGCAGGGGCAGGGGTAGGGGAGGCGCAGGGGAAGCCAGCTGTGACAACCCAGGCCCTAATTAGTCGGCTTCAAAGCGGGCAGAGAGAGAGCCCGCCTGCGTGTGTGCCCTGCTCAGTCAGGTAAGACATTTCTGTCCCAGTCAGAGGAGAAAGAGGAAGAAAAACACTGGCCACCGCCACCCCGAGGAGTCTTTAGACACTGGACTGGCACCCTGAGTCAGGCAGAAAAACTGAGAACCTAGGAAATCATTCTCTTCTGTTGAAACTGATACAGAAGTGCTGGGAAGGGAAGAGTGTGGTTCCTTTAAATGATACGGAAAGGGGGAAGGGAAGTGCTGGGTACAGGAGGCCGTGGTCCCTGGTCAGGGCTACACCCCCACGGACCTAGGTGAGGACAGGCACTTTTGTTTTCCTGCCCAAATGTTGCGTTTCCCAAGACCACCCTGGCCTGCCACGCCCCCGTCCTGTGCCTATAAAAACCCGAGACCCCCCCCCGCCCCAAGCTAAGGCAAAGCCAAGCCGCTGGATGCTGAAGAGGAGCACGTCAGGGGAGGTAACACACAAGCGGTTAGGCGTTGAGAGGGACGCACCGATAGGCACCGGCATGCTGGCAGGCCACTGACCAGGCAGAACAACACAGAGTCTAGCTGGCGCAGTCCGAGAAGAGCCTGGGCCGCCGAGTGGCCTGATTCCTAGGCGACAACCATTTACTTTCTGGCTGCCCCGTCTTCTGAGAGCAACTTCCACTCAAAACCTTGCAGTCATACTCCAAGCCCACATGTGATCCGATTCTGGTACACCAAGGCAAGAACCCTGGGATACAGAAAGCCCTCTGTTCTCTGTCCTTGCACCAAGGAAGAGGGTCTAATTGAGCTGGTAAAAGACAAGCCACCTATCGACGGCAAAGCTGAAAGAGCAAAACTGAAAGAGCACCCGGTAACACGCGCCCACTGGGGCTTCAGGAGCTGTAAGCATTCACCCCTAGACACTGGTGGGGCCGGAGCCCCACAGCCTGCCTGTCTGCATGCCTCCCCTAAAGGTTTGAGCAGCGGTGCACTGAAGAAGCGAGCCACACACCCATTGCATGCCCTGCAAGGGGGACAAGGGAACTTTTCCCATTTTGCTAGCACTTTGGGAGGCCGTGACAGGAGGATCTCTTGAGGTTAGGAGTTTGAGGCCAGCCTGGGCAACGTGGTGAAACCCCATCTCTACAAAAAATACAGAAAAAATTATTTGGCCATGGCACACTTCTGTAGTCTTAGCTACATCCGGAGGCTGAGGTGGGAGAACATATGAGCTCAGGAAGTCCAGGCTGCAGTGAGCGATGATCGTACCACTGCATTTCAACCTGGGCAATGGAGTGAGACCCTGTCAAAAAAAAAAAAAAGAGTGTTGTTTTGGTAGAGACAGGGCTTTCTCCATGTTGCCCAGGCTGGTCTCAAACTTCTGACCTCAAGCCATCCTCCCCTCTCAGCTTCCCAAAGCACTGGGATTACAGACATGAGCCACTGTGCGTAGCTAACACTTTTCTAATCTGGAGAAGGAGGAAACGACATAATTATTCCTAAGCATCCTTCTAGCATTTAGTTTTCTTGCGTATCGTCTCAGTGCTCCATATCCCCACCACTACCCAACTCCCAAACGTACTCATATGTAGCACCAGGGGCTGGGTTCCTGCACACAAGTCATCCAAAAGTGACACTATTGACTGAATGACTGTGACCTAGGAGGCTGGGCTGATAAGGATCACTTAACAAAAACCAGTTACTGATGTTAGTGCTTACACTGACATCCCCTTGAAGGAAAAGTCTTAAAGCCGTTTTATAAATTGTCAACCTATTTGCCCTAATGTGGTCATTCTCATCACTTATTACCCCCTCAAAGTCTTTATTATGCAGCTAAATTACAATAATGGTTTAATAGTTTTTGGCAAACTGGAACCATGATGTCACAAAAGCCATACAAGCAGGTAGGAAAGATGTTATTATAAACTCCTCCCCTTTTTTTAAAGCAGATAAGAAAAAAAAATTTTTTTGAGACAGAGTCTTGTTATGTTGCCCAGGCTGGAGTGCAGTGGTGTGATCTCAGCTCACTGCAACCTCTGGCCCCAAGGCTCAAGCCATCCTCCCACCTCAGCCTCCTGAGTAGCTGGGACTGCAGGTGCACACAACCATACCCCATTAATTTTTGTGTTTTTTGTAAAGAAGGCATCTCGCCATATTGCCTAAGCTGGTCTCAAACTCCTGAGCTCAAGCAATCTGACCACCTCAGCCCCCCAAAGTGCTGAATTACAGGCGTAAGCCACCATGCCCGGCCAGATAAGAAAATGTACAAAGGCCAAATGTCCGGTGGCAAGGCCATAAGAGCTACTAAGTGACATTGGTTCATCGTGAATTCATGCCTTCTAAGTCCACATCCAGGGCCTCTGTCCTCTGAGAACATACATCCAGGACCGTACCATCCCAGAGGCGACCTGTCTTTCTGCAGCTGTGAAGGGGAGCTTGAGCTGGGTGTGCCCAACTGATTAGGATTTGCTGAAACAATCCAACCCTTCTTCCATACTTAAAATCCCATCTGGTCTTGGTCCCATATATTTTCCTTTCCATTTTAAAATGCGAGTCTCTTCTGAGGAAAAGCTGATCCATGTGTTTCTGCATTTAAACTTAATTTCTCCAAATAGCAGTCTCTGATATCCCTGAATTTCATACATTTTTAGAAGACAGGAAATAGGAAGAGGCTAAGTATGGGCAGATTGGGAAGAGATGGAGCTCCAGGCACTCACTGGGATTCTCTTCCTTAGAAAAATGTCTCCCATCCTTACAGTGGAGGCTGAGCCTGGCTTCAATCCCATATTCTTGCTCTAACTCTAGCTAAGGCGACAGTTATAACACTTGGGCCAGACAGTATGAGACTCCATCCAGCACACTTTTTTTTTTTTTTTTTTTTTGAGACAGGGTATCCCTCTGTTGCCTAGGCCATACTGCAGTGGGGCAGTCACAGCTCACTGCAGCCTCGACTTCTCCGGCTCAAGTAACCAGGCTCAAACAATCCTCCCACCTCAGCCTCTTGAGTAGCTGGGACCACAGATGCATGCCTAATGCCCAGTTAATTTTTTTGTTATTTTTTGTAGAGACAGGGTCTCTGCGTGTTGCCAGGCTGGTCTTGAACTGTTGGACTCAAGGGATGCACCTTACTTGGCCTTTCAAAGTGCTGGGATTACAGGCATGAGTCACTGCGCCGGCCCAGTACAGTTTACTATCTAGAACATAGTAAAGCGAGGAATTAACTTGATCCCTGATAGCTTGGCCAGGGCAGGAGATAAAGTCACCTGTGAGAGAAGCAATGATTCTGTGGTGCTTCCTGAGTATCTCCATCACGTACCTCAGCAGGAGGGCTTGGGTGCTCCCTCCAGGCAAACATGACTATGACAATGAAGTAAAAACAAACCTGGATGATGTGATGGGTGGGCTTTGATGGAGAAAATATATAGAGGCAATATAGCATGGTAGAAAGTGCTGTGTAGTCAGACAAAACTGGGTTCAAAGCTTGGCTCTGACAATTAAGCCCAGAGACTTTAGGCAAGTCACTTAACCTCTGTGAATATCATCAGTAGGCTTCCGCTGCATGAGATTGTTACAAGAATTAAATAAAACCATTTGCAGGGTATGACAATTAATAGGCACTTAAATAAATGGCAGCCAGTAGTTTCATATTATCTGAAAGTAAGATACTGTGTGTTGAATTTCTTAACTCAACTCCCACTTAAATTATGCCCCAGACAGTCTCCTGACATGCTGCTGAGGGTCTAATATGGAAATTTTGAAAACAATCAATCAACAATAATTTGATGGGCATGTGATGGTACAAAGCCAGTGCCAGATGCTATGGATGGGTGGGCAGGGGAAAAGAAAAAAAAGTAGCAGGTTTGCAAGATTGTTCAAGGCTGGACACAGTGTCTCACACCTGTAATCCCATCACTTTGGGAGGCTGAGGTGGGCGGATCACCTGAGGCCAAGAAGTTGAGACCAGTCTGGCCAACATGGTGAAACCTTGTCTCTACTAAAAATAAAAATAATTAGCTGGGTGTGGTGGCGCACGCCTGTAGTCCCAGCTACTCTGAAGGCTGAGGCAGGAGAATAGCTTGAACCCAGGAGGCGGAGGTTGCAGTGAGCTGAGATGGCACCACTACACTCCTGCCTGAGCGACAGAAAGAGAGTCGGTCTCAAAAACAAAACAAAACAAAACAAAACAAAACAAAAAACTATTTGGCTTGGCACAGTGGCTTATGCTCGTAATCCCAGCACTTTGGGAGGCCAAGGTGGGCAGATCACTTGAGGTCAGGAGTTTGAGACCAGTCTGGCCAACGTGGTGAAACGCTGTCTCTACCAAAAAATACAAAAGTTAGCCAGGTGTGGTGACGTGCGTCTGTAATCCCAGTTACTCCAGACGCTGAGGCAGAATAATTGCTTGAACCTGGGAGATGGAGGTTGCAGTGAGCCGAAATCACGCCACTGCACTCCAACCCGGGTGACAGAGTGAGACTCTGTCTCAAACAAACAAACAAAAAAAACTATTTTTAAAGGAGTACCCCTACCAGATATTAGAAATTTAATTTTAACGCAAATTAAAGCAATATGCGATTAGTACAGAAATAGCGAAGGAAAGAATGGAGTCCAGAGGCAAATATAAATATGTATGGGGATTTTTTGTTTGTTTCTTTTTCTTTTTTCTTTTTTTATATGGGGATTTAGTATATGCTAACCAAGACGGTTAAAATCAGCAGGGAGGCCAGGCATGGTGGCTCACGCCTGTAATCCCTGCACTTTGGGAGGCTGAGTCCTCCCAAAGTGGATTGCTTGAGCCCAGGAGTTTGAGACCAGCCTGGGCAACACGGTGAGACCCTGTCTCTACAAAAGAATACAAAAACTAGCCCGGTGTGGTGGCATGTGCCTGTGCTCCTAGCTACTCAGGAGGCTGAAGTGGGAGGATGGCTTGAGTCTGGGAGGTGGAGGTTGCAGTAAGCTGAGACTGCACCATTGCCACTATACGCCAGCCTGGGCGACAGAGGAAGATTGTCTCAAAAAAGAAAAAAAAAAAGAAAAAAAGAAAGAAAAAAGAAAGAAAATGAGAAGAAAATAAGAATGGATAATTTAGAAAAGAATTATGAGTGGTCGATAGACATATGAAAATATGTTTAACCTCATTAGTAATCCAGAAATACGATATAAATAAAACCGACAATGAGATTGTTTATATTGCTTTTTTTTTTTTTTTTTTTTTTTTTGAGGCAGAGTCTCACTCCATCACCCAGTCTGGAGTGCAATGGCGCCATCTCATCTCACTGCAGCCTCTGCCTCCTGGGTTCAAACAATTCTCCTGCCTCAGCCTCCTGAGTAGCTGGGATTACAGGCATGTGCCACCACGCCCAGCTAATTTCTGTATTTTTAATAATGCGGGGTTTCGCCATGTTGGCCAGGCTGGTCTCGAACTCCTGACCCCAGATGATCTGCCTGCCTCGGCCTCCCAAAGTGCTGGGATTATAGTCGTCAGCCATCGCACCCGGCCTATGTTTCTATTGCTTAACAAATTGATAAAGAAACAACCCTTTCTGCACTTCTAGTGAAGGTATAAAATTGTATAACTTTCCTAGAGGGCAATTTTGTCTCATGAATGAACCTTTTTTTGTTTGTTTTTTGAGACTGAGTCTAGCTTTGTTGCCCAGGCTGGAGTGCAATGGTGCGATCTCGGCTCATTGCGACCTCTGCCTCCTGGGTTCCAGCAGTTCACCCACCTCAGACTCCCGAGTAGCTGGGACTACAGGTGCCTGCCACCATGTCCAGCTAATTTTTGAATTTTTAGTAGAGCCTGGGTTTCACTGTGTTGGCCAGGTTGGTCTTGAACTCTTGACCTCAGGTGATCCACCCACCTTGGCCTCCCAAAGTGCTGGAATTACAGACGTGAGCCACCGCACCCAGCCTCATATATCAACATTTTAAATGAGTTTACACTTCAACCCAGAAATCCCACTATTATAACTATTATAACTCTATTACAACTTTATCATTCAGAATTAATAAGACAAGTAAACAAAAATAATAAGTGAAAGCTAAAGAAAAAACCCTGTGTCCATCAATAGAGGATTACTCCATATTCTGTGATACGATGTAGTCATTTTAAAAAAACACCTGGCCCAGCACGGTGGCTCATGCCTGTAATCCCATTACTTTGGGAGGTGGAGGCAGGAGGCTAACTTGAGCCCAGGAATTCAAGACCAGCCTGAGCAACATAGTGAGACCTCATTTCTATGACAAATTTTAAAATTAGCCAAGTGTGGTAGTGCATACCCATAGTTCCAGTGACTTGGGAGGCGGAGGCGGTACGATCACTTGAACCCAGGAGCTTGAGGCTAAAGGAAGCTGCAGTGAGCCGTGAGTGCGCCACTGCACTCCATCCTGGGTGACAGAATCTAAAAAAATTAAAAAAAGAAGAAGAAGAAAAGGTAAATAATTAATTTATAAAACCATATACCTTGATATTTGTACCATGATATATTATTGGTTAAAAAGGTTGCAGAATCATAGTATATTGTACTATGACACTGATTTTGTTTTAAAAAAATTAAAATTTAAAAATCCACCAGGCATGGTGGCTCATACTTGTAATCCTAGCACTTTGGGAGGCTGAGGGGAGCGGATCATGAGGTCAAGAGAGCGAGACCATCCTGGCCAACATGGTGAAGCCCTATCTCTACTAAAAATATAAAAATTAGCTGGGTGTGGTGGTGTGTCCCTGTAATCTCAGCTACTCAGGAGGCTGAGGCACAAGAATTGCTTGAACCCAGGAGGCGGAGGTTGCTGTGAGCCGAGATCGTGCCACTGCACTCCAGCCTGGTGACAGAGCGAGACTCCATCTTAAAATAAAATAAAATAAAATGAATAAATATCCAACTATATATTATCAAAGGTAAAAAAGGCCTGGAGGAATAATTCCAAACTATTAACAGTGGATACTTCTGGAAGGGGTGGGGAAGATGGGGAAGAAACTTAAATTTTACTTTGTACATTTGTGTACTATCTTAAAATATTTTATAGCAAGCATGTATTAATTTTATAATCAAATAAAACAATTAAATTTGAGGATTAATTATAAGTTACAAAATATTCAAATAAGGAAAGACTGTAAAAGGATTATAAATATCATATACATGTATATTCTGACTTGGAAAGATTTCCATAAAATATTGTCTGGTGAAAATTGGGTACACATTACAATGTCTTCCTCATCTCTTTTATAACATTTTCCAAAGAAACAATGTAATGATCAAAAGCCCCAAAGGGCGAAATTTTATAATCACCCTAAATACAATAAAACACACACAAAGATGTGTGTGAACAGTAAAGGGCACGAACTCACCTGCATAACTTTTGAATTGTAATTTCACAATGGTCAGGACAGAAACTAAAACTAATCTTTGAGCACCATCTCATGGAGATATTTACCACTACCATGTGGTAGTTAAAATTATGCCTCAGTGTTTCTCTGTGTGTGTGTGTGTGACTGAAGGCTCTTCTTTAACAGTATGGCACAATTTCTAGGAGATTTTTTTCTTTTTCTTTAACCCATAGTGTATTACTTAACCTTTCTACAACGAGCAGTGCTTTCTCTGTAAAATGTAAAAACCATACTTAAGAAAGAAGTGGAAATTAAGGTTAAAATGCTCATAATTATATATATATATAAAATTTTAGTTTTCAGCACGGCTCCCAGCGTGAGAAATTCCTGAAAGTGTTTTCTAATAGTGCACTGGGTCAAAGTCATGACCCATGCAACTCCCCCACCAAATGTTTGACATTTTCCTAAAGCCAAATTGAAAGCTCAAACAACAAAAATAATAACCAAGACGGCAGGGGAAGTGTGAGCCTGGGAGTACTGAGTAAACAGAAACAGTCGAACTCTCCAGGCATGGTTTGATCTTAAAAGGTAGTGGGCTGACCTGCAAACCATACCCCACAATCCCCTTAATGCCCTTTGGAGATCATTGAGGAGCTCTAACCAATACAGAATATAGCTTTCCACCAGGCTAATCAGATGGAGTCTTCCTTTTTCTTAAATTAGAACAGTGCAACGACCACACGAATAACCAGACAAAACTGCATCTAACTGTAGCTGGATGGGACTGAATGGGCCAGTCCCATCCAGCTACCTGTTTATTTGGAGATTTTATGTGTACAACACCAAAACAGCTCCATAATTGGTGGAATTCACTCAATTGACAAAAATAAATAGATATGTCAATAAAATATTAACATAACTCATTAAAAAGTGGAAACCACAGGAGGCTGAGGTGAGAGGATCGCTTGAATACAGGAATTTGAGGCTGCAGTGAGCTATGATCGTGACACTGCACTCCAGCCTGTGTGACAGAGTGGTGAGACCTCGTCGGTATAAAAAAAAAGTTCACCTTTTTTTTGATAGAGAAGGGGTCTTACTATGTAAAAGTGAAACACTTTGATACTGTTGTCTTGGCCTACTCTACATAATACCAAATAACTTACTTTGATTTTCAGTTCAAGAGATCATTATTTTTATTTATTTATTTATTTATTTATTTATTTATTTATTTATTTATTTATTTATTTTGAGACAGGGTCTCACTTTGTCACCCAGGCTGAAGTGCAGTAGCACTATCTCAGCTTACTGCAGCCTCAACATCCCAGGCTCAACCGATACTCCTGCCTCAGCCTCCCAGTAGCTGGGACTACAGGCGTGGGCCACCACACCCAGCTAATGGTTGTGTCTTTTGTAGAGACGGGGTTTGGCCATGTTGCTCAGGCTGGTCTCAAACTCCTGGACTCAAGCAGTCCACCTCAAGGGGCCTCTCAAAGTTCTGGGATTATAGGCATGAGCCATGGCACCTGGCTAAAACAGAACTTCTCAAAGTCCCCTAGGCCAGGAACATCAACATCACCTCAGAAACACAAATTCTGGGGCCCCACCCCAGATCTATTGAATCTGAGACTCTGGGATTTGGGCCAATCTGTTTTCTAACAAATGCTCTAGGTCAGTGGTCCCCAATCTTTTTGGCACCAGGGACCAGTTTCCTGGAAGACAATTTTTCCACAGACAGTGGGCGGAGGATGGTTTCGGGGTGAAACTGTTCACTCCAGATCATTAGTTAGATCTCACAAGGAGTGCCAACTTAGATCCCTCACATGCACAGTTCACAATAGGGTTCGCACTCCCATGAGATTCCAATGCCACCACTGATCTGACAGGAGGCAAAGCTCAGGCAGTAATATTGGCTCGCCTGCTACTCACCTCCTGCTGGGCAGCCCAGTTCCTAACAGGCCATGGACCTGAACCAGACTGGTCCATGGCCCAGGGGTTGGGGACCCCTGCTCTAGGTAATTCTGATGTAGGCTGAAGTGTGAGATCCACTAATTTAGATAAAATTATTCAACTGATGGTTGAAGCTAGCCATGTTGTTAATGACTATATATATATGATTGTGGCAGATCAAAACAAGGTGATTGGCACAGAACACAATTTCTAAAATGTGTTTGATTTCCGAAATTTGTATGAGTATAGTAGTCACAAACTTATGTCTTATTTAAAAGGTCCCCAGCATTTGTATGTTGAAGAGCCACTTTTATTGTCCTTGAGTCCTCGAATGTGCTAGGTATAAAACCCTAGTTATATATATAAAGAGAGAGGCTGGGCAGGATGGGTCACACCTGTAACCCCAGCACTTTGAGAAGCCAAGGCAAGAGGAGTGCTTAAGCCCAGAAGTTTGAGACCAGCCTGGGCAACATGGCGAGACCCTGTCTCTCCAAAATATACAAAAATTAGTTGGGTGTGGTGGCGCACACCTGTGGTCCCAGTTACTTGAGAAGTTTAGGTGGGAGGATGGCTTGGGCCCCAGAGATTGAGGCTGCAGTGAGCTGAGAATGTGCCACTGTACTCCAGCCTGGGTGACAGATTGAGATCCTGTCTCAAAACCTCCCACCTCCAAAAAAATTTATATATATAAAAAAAGAGAAAGAGCAAAGGAGAGTGAGAAAAAGCATTAATATATATTACCTTCTCCTTCCTACCAAAGAAATTGGAGCAAACTCAGGACAATTGTTCCTAAATTTATGGGCAAATGCCTAACTTAGTTAGGGAGTCTGATATATATGATGCCAAACACCTATGTAAAAAAAGAAAATTATTACGAATAAGATATTTGCTGCCTTTTTTTTCTTTTTTAAGAGACAGGGTCTCACTGTGTCACCCAAGATGGAGAGCAATGTTGTGTTAGAGGTGCACTGCAGCCACAACCTCCAGGCAAGCTCAAGCGATCCTCCCACCTCAGCCTCCAGAGTATCTGGGACTACAGACACACGCCACCATGCCCAGCTAAATTTTTGTAGAGATAGGGTTTCACTATGTTGCCCAGGCTGGTCTTGAACTCTTGGGCTCAAGTGATCCTCTTACCTCAGCCTCCCAAAGTGTTGTAATTATAGACATGAGCTACCTCGCCCTGCCTACATAAGCTTTAAAATGTTGGTATCAAAAACTTACATTTTATCTCTTTTT
>NW_016806409.1:750184-763062 GCF_001698545.2 Rhinopithecus bieti
GCCGGGATTACAGGCTTGAGCCACCGCGCCCGGCCACATTTTATCTCTTTAAAAAAGAACAGTTTTACTATATCCCTCTCTGCCCCTTATTTTACTGATTGTTTTCAAAAGATAGCAACATTGTTTTGAGTACTAGGAAATTATCTCAATTGTAAATGATTATAATGGTGATTACATGAGTAGATTATAAAAAGATTATGAGGACTTACTACAGACTGAGAATTAAACACAAAGTAATCATATTTTATTAACATCCCTTTCTCCAGGAGGCAACCCTTGCAGGAAACATGAATTCTAGAACCATCCATGGCACCACTAGCTCTGTGATTTGGACTTTTCTGAGCCTCGGGATTCTCATCTGTACATTTGAGAGTTGGGCCAAATGATTCTCAAGGGCCCTTCCAGATCTAAAATTCTGTAATTCTGTGTTTCTAATAACTTGAATTTTTCTCGCTGGGTGCGGTGGCTGATGCCTATAATCCCAGCACTTTGGGAGGCCAAGGCAGGCGGATCACCTGAGGTCAGGAGTTCGAAACCAGCCTGGCCAACATGGCAAAACCCCACCTCTACTAAAAATACAAAGAAAATTAGCCCAGCATGGTGGCAGGTGCCTGTAGTCCCATCTACTTGGGAGGCTGAGGCAAGAGAATGACTTAAACCTGGGAGGTGGAGGTTGCAGTGAGCCCAGATCATGCCACTGCACTCCAGCCTGGATGACAGAGCAAGACTCCATTTCAAAAAAGAAAAGAAAAAAAAAACTTGAATTTTTATATATTCTAATTTTAAAAGAAGGAAAAATTACAGATAAACAAAGCTTTCAAGAAACAAGTATAATTATATATATATATTTTTTATACAGAGTTTCATGCTCTTGCCCAGGCTGGAGTGAAGTGGCATGATCTCAGCTCACTGCAACCTCCATCCCCCGGGTTCAAGCGATTCTTGTGCCTCAGCCTCCCCAGTAGCTGAGATTATAGACATGTGCCACCACACCTAGCTAATTTTTGTATTTTTAGTAGAGCTGAGGTTTCACCATGTTGGCCAAGCTGGTCTTGAACTCCCAACCTCAAGTGATCTGCCCGCCTTGGCCTCCCAAAGTGCTGGGATTACAGGCGTGAACCTCTGCACCAGCCTACAATTATATATTGTTAACTTAGCTCAATCTTATCTGTAGCTGTAGTGCCATACAATGATTATGAGTTCAGAATTCTGTTGTGAGGGCCCTGTAACAGACTGAATCAAAAATTACATTATAGTTATTGTAATTCTATTATGTATTTTAGAATAAATATCTAAATATTTAGATAATATTTAATTATGTGAATATTTGTTAACCATATGTAGTATATAACAACTTCCTTTAACCAACACATGGAATTAATTGAAATATCTCATTTCTTGCTCATTCTGAATAACTGGGAGTTCAGTAATCTATCTCTCTTCTAAGGAATTCAACAAGTTTTTATTTTTGGCATTTCATTAGCATTACTCAATCTTCGAATGAGAATGACAGAGATTATTGTCTCTAGGCTATCGATAGGGATGCAGAATCACTACAATTTGAAGCTGGAAGGAACTTTAAAAGCTGACTAATCAGACCCTTTAACTTACAGATGAGAAGAGTGAGACCAGGCACAGTGCAGTGGCTCATGCCTATAATCCCAATACACTGGGAGGCTGAAGCAGGAGGATCCCTTGAGCTCAGGAGTTCAAGGCTGCAGTGAACTATAATCATACAACTGTACTCCAGCCTGGGTGATAGAACAAGACCCCTCTCAAATTGTGAGACCCGGAGAAGGTAAAGGCCAGAAACATGGAGATCATCTGGATAAGAGTAGGAATAAAATAGTAGGCCTCCTGATTCCCCAGCTTACTTTCCAACATTATTAGAAGGCTATGCGGCCTTACTACAGACTAAGGATTAAAAACAAAATAATTATGATCTTATTGACATCTCTTTCTCAGGAGGCAATCCTTGCAGGAAACATAAATTCTAGAATCAGCGAGAAGCCCTCAATAGATTTCCCTCATGGTGCCCAAAGTGTAGGATAAGCTAGATAGAGAAACTCCAGGGTTTTTAGGATTTTCCTACATTATAGGGTTCCTGCTTTTCCCCACCCCTATGCCTAAATTCAACTCTACTATAAAATCTAAAGGCAATTGTCTAAAGGAAAGAGTTCTTTAATGAAGAGAGATATAAGATCCCTCCCTAACTTTGACAGTTTACATTTTAACCATTAATATTCCATCAATAACCAGGATAACATCATTATAATGGTCAGGGAATTTACTTAGAAATAAATATTAGAAAATTAAACAGTCTTGGCCGGGTGTGGTGACTCACACCTGCAATCCCAGCACTTTGAGAGGCCGAGATGGGCAGGTCACTTGCGTCAAGGAGTTCAAGACCAGCCTGGGCAACATGGTGAAACCCTATCTCTACACAAAATATAAAAAATTAGCCAGATGTGGTGGTGCATACTTGTGGTCCCAACTACTCAGGAGGTTGAGGTGGTGGGAGGACCACTTGAGCCCAGGAGGCAAGGGTTGCAGTGAGCCAAGATCATGCCAGTGCACTCTAGCCTGGGTGACAGAATGAGACCCTGTCTGAAAGAAAGAAGGAAAGAAGGGAGGGAAGGAAGGAAGGAAGGAAAGAAGGAAGGAAGGAAGGAAGGAAGGAAGGAAGGAAGGAAGGAAGGAAGGAAAGGAAGGAAGGAGGAAAGGAAGGAAGGAAGGAAGGAAGGAAGGAAGGAAGGAAGGAAGGAAGGAAGGAAGGAAGGAAGTGAGTGAGAAAGTAAGTTAAACAGTCCTAAATATAATCAGTAGAGCAAGGAAAAAAGGAATGAAGGACATGTGTGTGTGTAGGAGAGAGGGAATGACAGAGAACTCCAGACTGGTACCAATCTATTAAGAATAAATGTTATTATTGTGGGTGGAAGAAGCAGGTTATGGAGGAAAAGCCAGGAAGAGCACTGTTGCCAAGAACTGTTACCAATTAGCATTCTGAAACCATAGCCTTACTCCTCTTCCTTGGGAATCCTATAACGTGAGAGCATAAAGATTCACTGAGCCAACAAGGCTTTGGTTGCACACTGGGATCAAGAGGCTCACTAAAGGAGCCAGATGTCTGCTTCATTGGAGTGGAAAAAAATGTCATAGTGAGTTCCACGAAATATCTGGCAGGAACAGACCATGCAGAAGCCAACTACACTAACTGAGAGTGAGCATAAGTGAGAGCAAGAGAGAGAGAGAGAGAGGGAGAGAAGAAGAGAGAGAAGATTTAATTCAAGAGGTGTTGCTGGCCGGGCGTAGTGGCTCACACCTGTGTAATCCCAGCACTTTGGGAGGCCGAGGCAGGCGGATCACTTGAGGCCAGGAGTTCGAGACCAGCTTGGCCAACATAGTGAAACCCCATCTCTACTAAAAGTACAAAAATTAGCCGGGTATGGCAGTGCATGCCTGTAATCCCAGTTACTCGGGAGGCTGAGGCATGAGAATCACCTGAACCTGGGAGCCAAAGGTTGCAGTGAGCCAAGGTCATGCAACTGCACTCCAGCTTGGGCAACAGTGCGAGACTCTGCATCCAAAAAAAAAAAAAGAGGTATCACTGAGCTGTGAAAGAAACTGGCCAGCCCTAAATCATAGGCTCCCCTCTCAGTCTGATGTAGTATCAATCCTGGATTTGCTTGTCCTCTGAGAAGGAAGTCCCTACCTTTGGAGAAAGAAGCTATTGAACACCTCTCTGTTCCCTCTTGCTAGATCCACTGGTTCCTGTGCAGCTCTTGGAAGGCAAGAACATTTTTGGCTGACTTCTTTGTAGTCTAGAGAATGCATAGGTCAGCTCTTGCAACCCCAAAATACCACTGAGATTTGGGCAGTGGCATATCAAGGAATTGGGCCTAAAAGCTAAGCAAAGATTGAGAACAAAAAAATAGGAGTAAGTTAAAAGCAGGATCCTCTTCCAGGGAACATACGAAAGCTGATGGTCTAGAATGGGGATCAGCACACATTTGCCATAAAGGGTCAGATAGTAAATATTTAGACTTTCAAGCTGCACATCCTTATCACAGCTACTCAGTTCTGCCACTGTAAAGCAAAAGCAGTCATAGATGATAAACAAATAACTGAGTGTGCCTGTGTTCCAATAAAACTTTACTGATAAACAATGAAACTTGAATTTCATATAATTTTTACATGTCACAGGACATCATTCTTTTTAAAAATTTATTTTCAACCACTTAAAAAATTAAAGCTATTCTTAGCTCATGGGCTGTACAAAAACAGGTGGTAGGCCAGATTTGGCCCACAGGCTGTAGTTTGCAGACCTGTGGTCTAGAACAATGCTGTCCATTAGAAATATGAGAGCTGTTGGGTACAGTGGTTAACACCTGTAATCCCAGCATTTTGGGAGGCCTAAGTGAGAGGATCTCCTGAGCCCTGGAGTTTAAGAACAGCCTGGGTAACATGGCAAGAGATCATCTCTACAAAAAAAAAAATTAAAAATCAGCTGGGCGTGGTGGTGTGCACCTGTAGTCCTAGCTACTGGGGAGAATGAGGCTGGAAGAGGATTGCTTGATCTCAGTAGTTCAAGGATGTAGTGAGCTATTACATCCACTATTACACTCCAGCCTGGGTAAAAGAGTGAGACTCTGTCTCTTAAAAAAGAAAAGAAGGCCGGACACGGTGGCTCATGCCTGTAATCCCAGCACTTTGGGAGGCCGAGGCGGGCAGATCACGAGGTCAGGAGATCAAGACCATCCTGACTAACACGGTGAAACCCTGTCTCTACTGAAAATACAAAAAAATTAGGCAGGTGTGGTGGCAGACGCCTGTATTCCCAGCTACTCAGGAGGCTCAGGCAGGAGAATGGCATGAACCTGGGAGGTGGAGGTTGCAGTAAGCTGAGATCAGGCCACTGCACTCCAGTCTGGGCGACAGAGTAAGACTCTGTCTCAAAAAAAAAAACACTGGGCACGGTGGCTAACACCTGTAATCCCAGCTCTTTGGGAGGCTAAGGTGGACAGATCACAAGGTCAAGAGATAGAGACCATCCTGGCTAACACAGTGAAACCCTGTCTTTACTAAAAATACAAAAACAAAATTAGCCAGGCGTGATGGTGGGTACCTGTAGTCCTAGCTACTCGGGAGGCTGAGGTGGGAGAATGGCGTGAAGTGTAAGAGCTGAAGCCAGGCACAGTGGAACATGCCTGCAGTCCCAGTTACTTGCAAGGCTGAGGTGGGAGGATTTGCTTCAGCCTGGGAGTTAGATGTAGCCTAGGCAACATAGCAAGACCCATCTCTAAAAAAATAAAAAGAAACAAGGAAAAAAGGGAAAAAAGAAAAAGAAAAATATAATGAGAGCCATGTATGTAATTTAAAATTTTCTAGTAATCTCATGTAAAAACTTTAAAAAAGGTAAAATTAATATTTTATTTAACTCAGTATATGAAAATATAATTTTCGTGCTATCAATATGTAAATTACCAGTGAGATATTTTACTTTCTCTGTTTTCATAATAAGTCTTTGAAATCCAGGATGTATCTTACACTTATAGCCCATCTCAGTTCATTCTAAACATAAGAATTCAATAGTTACAGACTGCTGAAGATCAGTAAAGATGTTATCCATTTGCCCAGCTGCATCATCTGAGAGTGTTGCATGTTGAAGACATGATCTGTTACAACAAATAAGTCAAGTCACCTGTACTGGAAATCAGTTTGCTGAAATTATTGAATCAAGTTGAAGAAAAGGAGATTCCAGCCTTGACAAGGGGATTGTGGCCCTTCCTGGAATCCCTCTGGACACACCCTCCCAGCATCTTCTAGGAAAGATGCAGCAGCTCAAAGGGAAGCCCAGGAAGGAGATATGGAAAGACAAGAAGGAGCAGAAGCAAGCCACGCAAGAGGCCCGGCAGCAGATCACCACGGTGGCACTGCCCACGCTGGCCGCGGTCGTGCTCCTGATCATGGTGTTTATGTACATGGCCACACGCCCCACCATCAACAAGTGAGCACCGAGGCCATCCGCAGACCCGTTTGGCAGGGAGAGGAGGCACAGGAGGTGGAAGCAAATGAAAAATGGCTTTCATAGTCAGAGATGTTCATGCTGCTGAGCTATAAGCAGGAGCACCCTGTCTTCTCTGTTTTTTTTCTTCTTCTTCTTTGAGAGGGAGTCTCACTCTATCACCCAGACTATCACCCAGTCTCGCTCTGTCACCCAGGACTGCAATGATGCAATCTCGGCTCACTGCAACCTCCACCTCCTGGATTCAAGCGATTCTCCTGCCTCAACCTCCTGAATAGCTGGGATTACAGGCACGCGCCACCACGCCCAGCTGATTTTCATATTTTTAGTAGAAATGGGGTTTCACCATATGGGTCAGGCTGGTCTCGAACTCCTGACCTTGGGATCCACCCACGTCAGCCTCCCAAGTGCTGGGATACAGGCGTGAGCCACCACACCGGGCCCTTCTCTGGCCTTTGACTTAATTAAAGTGTCTCTGCTTTTCTTGGGAAGGAATAAGGGATGTTTTATCAGTGAACATGCCATATACTTTATGGTCCACTCATGTGCCTTTCAGACTTCAAGGCAGTGTGTCTGTGTGTGTGTGTCTTTTCTCGCCTAAAATTGATAAGTAGCTCCACCTGAAGAGGGGCGGAACTTCTGGGTCAGGAAGCAGCTGGAAGCACCTCATCCCCATTGTTTGGATCATGCCTCTTTCCAACATGTGTTCACAGTCTCCAAAGGGAATGTGTTTCTTCTCTGTGCTTAATGTAATTTGAAATATGTTGAATCAAAGTGAAATATTTATTTTTGAATAAAGGAGATAATAGCATTAAACGAATTCAATAGTTAGAGGCTACCATATTGAACAGTGCAGAGCTCTTAGGTTGGTGCAAAAGTAATTGCGGTTTTTGCCATTACTTTTAATATAACAATGTTTTCAAACTTAAGTTTGCATCAGAATTGCTTGGAGGGCTGTTAAAATAAAGATTGCTGGGACCCATCCTCAGAGTTTCTGGTTTTGGCAGGGTGCAAGAACTTCCATTTCTAACAAGTTCCTAGGTGGTGATGATGCTGTTGGTTGAAGGACCACACCTTGAGAACCACTTATCTAGAAGCTGGAGCAGTAAGAAAAAGTAGAGAAGCAATTAGGAGCCAGGGATATGTAAAAGAAAGTGGTTTGAAAAAAGAAAGAAAGAAAGAAAGAAAGCCGGGCGCAGTGGCTCACGCCTGTAATCCTAGCACTTTGGGAGGCCGAGGCAGATGGATTATTTGAGGTCAGGAGTTTGAGACCAGCCTGGCCAACATGGTGAAAACCCCATCTCTACTAAAAGTACAAAAATTGGATGGGTGTGGTGGTTCATGCCTGTAATCCCAGTACCTTGGAAGGCCAAAGTGGGAGGATCACTTGAGCCCAGGAGTTTGAGACCAAACTGGGCAACACAGGGTGTTGCCATCTCTACAAAAAAAAAAAAAAACTTAAAAATCAACAAAGCATGATGGTGACTAGTCCCAGTTACTTCAAAGGTTGAGGTGGGAGAATCGCTTGATCCCAGGAGGTCGAGACTCCAGTGAGCCGGGATCACACCACTGCACTCCAGCTAGGTGACAGAGCAAGACCCTGTTCAAAAAAAAAAAAAAAAAAAAAAAAAAAAAAAAAAAGGTGGCCCGCGGTGGGCCTCAAGCCGTAATCGCCCAGCACTCTTCTGGGAGGCTGACGACAGGTTGATCACGAGGTCGGAGATTGAGACCATCCGCGGTAAACACGGTGAACCGTCCTACTAAAAAAAATACCAAAAAAAAAACTATCAGGGACGGTGCGGCGCCCTGTAGTCCCAGCTACTCGGAGGCTGAGGCAGGAGAATGGCGTAAACCCGGGAGCGGAGCTTGCAAGTGAGCTGAGATCCGGCCACTGCACTCCAGCCTGGGCGACGAGCGAGACTCCGTCTCAAAAAAAAAAAAAAAAAAAAACTAAACAATGAGATACCACTACACGACTATTAGAATGGCTAGACCAGGCATGGCAGCTCACGCCTATAATCCCAGCACTTTGGGAGGCCGAGGTGGGCAGATCACCTGAGGTCAGGAGTTTGAAACAACCCTGGCCAACATGGTGAAATTCTGTCTCTTACTAAAAATACAAAAAAAATTAGTTGGGCATGGTGATATGCACCTGTAATCCCAGCTACTCAGGAGGCTGAGGCAGGAGAATCGCTTGAACCCAGGAGGTTGCAGTGAGCTGAGATCATGCCACTGCACTACAGCCGGGGCAACACAGAGAGATTCCATCTCAAAAAAAAAAAAAAAAAAAAAAAAAGAATGGCTAAAATCCAAAATACTGACAATTCCAAATACTGGCAAGGATGTGGAACAACAGGAACTGTCATTGATTGCTGGTAGGAATGCAAAATAGTATAGCCACTTTGGAAGATAATTTGGCAGTTTCTTACAAAATTAAATATACCCTTACCATATGATCCAGCAATTGTGCTCTTGGGTATTTACCCAAATGAGTTGTAAACTATGTCCACCCAAAAACTTGCACTGGTGTTTATAGCAGTTTTAGTCATAATTGCCAAAACTGAAAGATGTCCTTCAGTAGGTGAGTAGATAAAACTGTGGTACATCCAATGAAGTATTATTCAGTGCTAAAAAGAAATGAGCTATCAAGCCATGAAAATACATTGAGGAACCGTAAATGCATATTACTAAGTGAAAAAAGCCAATATGAAAAGTCTACATACGGTATGATTCCAATTCTATGACATTCTGTAAAAGGCAAAACTATGGAGAAGTAAAAAAAAAAAAAAAAAATTCAGTGGTTGCCAGGGGTTGCGGGGAGGGAGGAATGAATAGGCGGAGCATAGAGGATTTTTAGGGTAGTGAAACTATTCTGTATGATACCAAAATGGTGGATACATGTTGCTACATACTTTTCCAAACCCACAGAAAGTGCAACACCAAGAGTGGATCCTAAAGTAAACTATGGACTTTGATTGATAACGATACGTCAGTGTAGGTTCATTGATGATAACATATGTACCATTCTAGTGCAGGATGCTGATACTGGGGAAGGATGCATCTGTGAAGGGGCAGGATATCTGTATATGGGACCTCTCTGTACTTCCTTCTCAGTTTTGCCATGAACCTAAAACTACTCTGAAAAATAAAGTCTTTTTTGGACTGGGTGCAGTGGCTCACACTTGTAATCCCAGAACTTAGGGAGGCCGACACAGGAAGATCACCTGAGGTCAGAAGTTCGAGACCAGCTTGACTAACATGGAGAAACCCCATCTCTACTGAAAATACAAAATTAGCTGGGGGTGGTGGTGCATACCCGTAATCCCAGCTACTCAGGAGGCTGAGGCAGGAGAATTGCTTGAACCCGGGAGGCGGAGGTTGTGGTGGGCCAAGATTGTGCCACTGCACTCCAGCCTGGGCGACAGAGAGACTCCATCTCAAAAAAAAAAAAAAGAAAGAAAGAAAGAAAGAAAAGAAAACAACATTAATTCTCACTTTTGAAGGGATAGCAGGAAGATGCATATTCATATTGCAGCATCTTTGATAAAAAACAATCCATTTGGCCGGGCGTGGTGGCTCATGCGTGTTATCCTAGCACTTTGGGAGGCTGAAGAAGGAGGATTCCTTGAGTCCAGGAGTCCAAGAGCAGCCTGGGAACACAGTAAGACCTTGTCTCTACAATAAATACACAAAATTAGTGAGCATAGTGCTCACTGATTAGTCGCAGCTACTCTAGAGGCTGAAGTGGAAGGATCGCTTGAGTGCTGGAGGTCAAGGCTGCAGTGAACCAAAAAAAGACCAGTGAATTCAAGTATCTACCCCCTAACCCAAACAGAAGCAGACCCCAAATCTTTCAGGGTGTAGAAACCTAAAACCTAAGCTAAGTAGAAACCTAAAAGTTTCCTAGAGCACAGATAAGAGTGACCTAGCACCCCAGCCAACCAAAAGGGGAAAAAGAAGATAAGCTTACTTTCTACAAAGGAAGCAGCTATACAAATTATGCCAGAGAATTAGAAAAACACTAATTTGAGTATCCAAAAAGGGGGAAGTAGTTCCAAATATTTCTAATAAAGAGCATTCTGTAAGGCTTCCAACAAGCTATTAAAGGTTGAGAAAACCTATCTGGCCACCCAGTTAATTTCAGGACATATAATTACAGGAACTTAGTCCCTCAAGTCAGAGATGCCTGTGAGGAATTGCACGGTTTGAATCACAGCAGATTTGCAGCCTATTTAAGTTTTTGGACCACTAGAAAACTGGAAAAACAATTCATTTAATATAGTTGAGAGAATACTTTAAAATCCTGCATCAATTCAATTATCTACTGACTTAGAATTATATGATTGTTTCCTATGGAGGGTTAATTCCCTGGCATTTAGGTTGAGCCCCTACATATACCTTCAATTTTCAAAAAAGGAAAACCCACAAAACTTTATTTGAACTCAAAGGTTTACTTATGAGAATAATGAAATCTTACTTATATTAACACTCAAAACATTTCTTGGGGATAGGGTTTTTTAAATGAAATCCATAATTTATTTATGTTACAAAAGGAAATGTTTACATCCCTGTAAAAGTATAAAAAGGGCCTCATTAGTGTATCTGAAGAGTACTACATTGTACATTGTCTTCCACAGGTGGAAAAAAAAGAAGCTAACTTTTACATATATTTGGAAGAGAAAGTCTGCATTCTGCACTAAGTTTTTTTGAATGGAATCAGTTTAAATTGTCTTCAGTTCTAGCAAAGAATGTTCTTAAATATCTTTCTTTAAAAATCCAATAGGCCGGGCGTGGTGACTCATGCCTGTAATCCCAGCACTTTGGGAGGCCAAGGCGGGTGGATCACGAGGTCAGGAGTTCTAGACCAGCCTGGCCAAGATGATGAAACCCCGTCTCTACTAAGAATACAAAAAATTAGCCGGGCGTGGTGGCGGGCGCCTGTAATCCCAGCTACTTGGGAGGCTGAGGCAGGAGAATCACTTGCACCTGGGAGGTGGAGGTTGCTGCGAGCCAAGATTGCACCATTGCACTCCAGCCTGGGCAGCAAGAGCAAAACTCTGTCTCAAAAGAAGAAAAAAAAAATCCAATAGTAATTTCAGATTCACTTAAATATCCCCAAAATAGTAAGTGGAAAAAAAAGTTTTTTACTTGGGAAGTCGAGGCAGGCGGATCACGAGGTCAGTTCAAGACCAGCCTGGCCAACATGGTGAAACCCTGTCTCTACTAAAAATAGAAAAATTAGCCGGGCATGGTGGTGTGTTCCTATAATCCCAGCTACTCAGAAGGCTGAGGCAGGAGAATCGCTTCAACCCGGGAGACGGAGGTTGCAGTGAGCCGAGATTGCACCAAAATAGGCTGGGTGCAGTGGCTCACACCTGTAATCCTAACACTTTCGGAGGCCGAGGCAGCCGGATTGCCTGAGCTCAGGAGTTCAAGACCAGCCTGGGTAACATGGCAAAACCCTGTCTCTACTAAAAATACAAAAAATTAGCCAGGCGTGGTTGTGTGTGCCTGTAATCCCAGCTACTCGGGAGGCTGAGGCACGAAAATCCCTTGAACCCGGGAGGTAGATGTTGCAATGAGCCAAGATCGTGCCACTCTACTCTAGTCTGGGTGACAAAGGGAGACTCTGTGTCAAGAAAGAAAGGAAAGAAGGAAAGGAAGGAAGGAAGGAACGAAGGAAGGAAGGAAGGAAGGAAGGAAGGAAGGAAGGAAGGAAGGAAGGAAGGAAGGAGAAAATGGTGAGGATGTGGAGAAATGGGAACTCTCATGCATTGTTGGTGAGAATGTAAAATGGTGCAGCCACAGTGTAAAACATTTTGGAATTACTCAAGACATCAAATACAATTACCATATGTCCCAACAATACCACTCTTAGGTATATACCCAAAAGAATTGGAAAAAAAATGAATCAAATACTTGTACACCAATGTTCCTAGTAGTACTATTCACAATAGTGAAAAGTTGAGGGCCAAGCACAGTGACTCATGCCTGTAATCACTTTGAGAGGTCAAGGCAGGCAGATCACTTGAGGTCAAGAGGTCAAGACTACCCTGGCCAACATGGTGAGATCCTGTCTCTATTAAAAATACAAAAATTGGCCGGGCGCGGTGGCTCAAGCCTGTAATCCCAGCACTTTGGGAGGCCGAGACGGGCAGATCACGAGGTCAGGAGATTGAGACCATCCTGGCTAACACGGTGAAACCCCGTCTCTACTAAAAAATACAAAAAAAAAAAAAAAAAAAAAACTAGCCGGGCGAGGTGGTGGGCGCCTATAGTCCCAGCTACTTGGGAGGCTGAGGCAGGAGAATGGCGTGAACCCGGGAGGCGGAGCTTGCAGTGAGCTGAGATCCAGCCACTGCACCCTAGCCTGGGCGACAGAGCGAGACTCCGTCTCAAAAAAAAATAAATAAAAAATAAAAAAGATGAAAATAAAAATACAAAAATTAGGCTGGTCACGGTGGCTCACCCCTGTAATCCCAGCACTTTGGGAGGCCGAGGCAGGTGGATCACCTGAGGTCAGGAGTTCGAGACCAGCCTGGCCAACATGGCAAAACCCTGTCTCTACTAAAAATACAAAAATTAGCTGGGCATGGTGGTCCATGCCTGTAATCCCATCTATTCAGGAGGCTGAGACAGGAGAATCACTTGAACCCAGGAGGCAGAGGTTGCAGTGAGCTGAGATCACGCCACTGCACTCCAGCCTGCGCAACAGAGCAAGACTGTGTCTCAAAAAAAAAAAAAAAAGCCAGGTTTGGTGGCACATGCCTGTAATTCCAGCTCCTGGGGAAGCTGAGGCAGGATAATCGTTTGAACGATTCCTCCAATGAGGGGGAGGTTGCAGTGAGCCAAG
>NW_016806409.1:765423-768432 GCF_001698545.2 Rhinopithecus bieti
AAAAAAAAAAAAAAAAAAAAAAAAATTAGCCAGGTTTGGTGGCACATGCCTGTAATTCCAGCTCCTGGGGAAGCTGAGGCAGGATAATCGTTTGAACGATTCCTCCAATGAGGGGGAGGTTGCAGTGAGCCAAGATTGTGCCTACACTCCAGTCTGCAGCACAGAGCAAGACTCTGACTCCAAAAAAAAAAAAAAAAGATGGAAACCACCCATGTGTCTATAAACAGATGAATACTTGAACAAAATGTGGTATATCCGTACAACGGAACCTTAGTCAGCCATAAAAAGGAATGACATTCAGGTATATGCTATAGCATGAAGGAAACTTGATGACATTATGCTCAGTAAAATAAGCCAGGCACAAAAGGATAAATACTGTATGATTCCACTTATATGAGGTAACTAGTGTAGTGAAATTCATAGAGATAGAAAGTAGAATGGTGGTTGCCAGGAACTGGGAGAAGGGGACATGGAGAGTAATTATTTATGGGATGCAGAGTTTCTGTTTGTGATTAATGAAGTTCTGAAACTGTAGAGCGGTCATGGTTACACAACATTATGAACATGCTTAATGCCACTTAACCGAACACTTAAAAATGGCAAATTTTCTATATATTTTACTACAAAATACATAAGAGGATTCATAGTTTTCAAAACTCTTCTGGGGAGTATTGGAGAGGGGGAAAAAGCCAGTAGTCCTCAATGCAATGAGCCCTACACCGGCAACTTTAAGACTGAGGCAGAGAAATTTAACTGTTAGAGCCACACCACCTGGTCGGCTTTTTCTTTTAGTGTGTGTGTGTGCATGCACATTTTGGTTTTCCTTTTTGTGGAGCACTATATTGCCCAGGCAAATCTCAAACTCCTGAGCTCAATCTATCCTCCTGCCTTTGCTTCCCTAAACGCTGGAATTGCAGGTATAAGCTCAGCAGCTTTTTCTCTTTTCTTTCTTTCTTTTTTTTTTTTTTTTTGAAACAGGGTCTTGCTCTGCCGCCCATGCTGGAGTGTAATGGAGTAATTATGGCTCACTGCATCCTCTAACCCTCCAGCTCAGGCGATCCTCCCACCTCAGCCTCCCAAGTGCAAGTACCGCGCACACCACCACACCCAACTGTTAATTTTTTCGTAGAGAGGAAGTCTCCTTATGTTGCCCTAGCTGGGCAACTCCTAGGCTCAAGTAATCCTCCTGCCTTGGCCTCCCAAAGTGCTGGGATTACAGGTATGAGCCACTGTGCCCAGTTTTGGTGAGCTTTCTGAACTCAAAGCTGAGTAGAGACCTGAAGTAATTATCAGGACAATATGGGTCAATAAAACTCATCCTCCTACTTCCATTCGTGTCTGAGTTAAAACAGTATCTTCCACTTAAGTGTTCGTTTCTCAAGTTTTGATTTTAAATATAAAAACAGCCTAAAAGAGCTGTGTTTACTTCTTTTATATTTCAACTATCTCATTTTTTAGCAGTGTCTGGGGACAAAAACTAGCATTTCTCTGAGACCGTCATATCCCCAAACTGACTGCCATATGAATGGTTTGTTGGGTGCCTGGAATGGCTTCTTTATGTAAGTTCTCACTTGTAATCTCACACTTTGGGAGGCCGAGGCAGAGAATCACTTCAGGCCAAGAGTACAGTTCAAGAGTAGCCTGGGAAACATAAAGAGACCCTCGCCCCCACCCCCATCCCCACCTCCAACCCCGGCTCTACAGACGAATTAAAAAATGAGCTGGGGCCAGGCGCGGTGGCTCACGCCTGTAATCCCAGAACTTTGGGAGGCTGAAGCGAGCAGATCACGAGGTCAAGAGATCGAGACCATCCTGGACAACATGGTGAAATTCCCGTCTCTACTAAAAATACAAAAATTAGCTGGGAGTGGTGGCATGGGCCTGTAGTCCCAGCTACTCGGGAGACTGAGGCAGGAGAATCGCTCGAACCCGGGAGGCAGAGGTTGTAGTGAGCCTTTGTGCCACTGCACTCTAGCCTGGCGACAGAGTGACATTCCATCTCACAAAACCAAAAAAAAAAAAAATTAGCTGAGAGTGGTGGCATGCGCCTGTAGCCCCAACTACTCGGGAGGCTGAGACCAGGAGTTTGAGACCAGCTTGGGCAATATAACGAGACCCAACCCCCAGGTCCCTCAGTTTTACAAAAAAATTTAAAAACTTAGCCAGGAGTGGCGGCGTCGCGTAGCCTGCAGCCCCAGCTATTCGTGAGGCTGAGGCGGGAGGATCGCTTGGACCTGGGAGTTCAAGGCTGCAACGAGCTATGATAGCGCCACTGCACTCCAGCCTGGGCGACAGAGCAAGACCCTGTTTTACACAGACAAACAACACAAACGAACAAAAGGTCACAGCGAACTTTGTTCAAAAGTCACATTAACACTCAGTCTTAACCCTGACTGGAAGCCCGGGCTTAGGACACAGGGCAGCTCTCCCTCAAAAGGGGGGGTCTCCCAACAACACGCAGTCCACAAGTTGTTCCTCGCCCTCCCCAAACCGGTACAAGATATATTAGTCTCTGGGCAGCTCCAAAGGATTCTGGGAGCTACGGGAGGGACTAAGGGACAAATATGAAATGTCGGACAAATGAAATGTGCGCAACGGCTAGGTTTTGGATGATGAGCCAGTTGCTGGGCGACTTCTCAAATTTTCCAAGCGCCCCCAACACCTCTCCCACCCGGTAGGGCTGCGCTCTTTCAACCTTCCACGCCCCGCCTCTCCGCTGCCCTATCAGCAAATCATCGGGCGGGTGCCTGCCAGTCCGGGCCAATCCCAAACACATTTACTTTGAGCGGGAAAAGCTCAGAAGCGGCGAGAGAGCGAGGTTCCCTAACCGCCCCTTCTTCTCCTTGTCTCTGGGCGGGTAACGGAGCCTGGAGTGGTCGCCCATTGGATGGGCATCGGGCCAATGGCGGGGTGCGAAGCGGGGGGCGGGCCTCACAGCGGGGCGGGGCGCGCCTGTGCCGTGTGCCTAGTCGCGAGCCCCAGGCAGGCCAGGTAACGGCCTCTGCCCCC
>NW_016806409.1:769272-774250 GCF_001698545.2 Rhinopithecus bieti
CGGCGCGGGCTCACTGGACGGGCCGGACGGAGCCCGGGTCGCCGTGATTCCCGGGAGGCAGCCGTCGCGCTGAGGCGGTGGCCGGGGAGGGGCGCGCCTCGGGGTCGGCACTCAGGGGTCGCCGCGATTCCCGGGAGGCAGCCGTCGCGCTGAGGCGGTGGCCGGGGAGGGGCGCCCCTCGGGGTGGCACTCAGGGGGCCCGAGGGAAGAGTGAGAATCCCGAGGCTGGAAGCGCGGGCCCTTGCAAATTCGTGCCCTCTGAGAGGGTTCGGAATTGAGCCGAACCGCCTACGTGGGACAGGTGTCGGGCCGTTTCAGCTTCGGCGTCACCCTCGTGACCACTTTCTGATATTTCCTGTTCCCTCGTGCTGCAGCCCAAAGTCGCGTTCCCTGGAGGTGCGAATCGCTGCTGGAACCTCGGCGCCGACGCCGGCAACAGGTTAACCGATGTCTTCGGCAGCGTGATGTTGACAGGCTCCGCTTCCTTCTACGATTGCTACAAATCGCAGGTCCTTGAATAAACTCCGCCCCTGTTACACGATTTATTCTCAATCAAATTAATTTACTCGAGCCTCCGATTCATAGGGGTTTAGTGGCTCCACAGTTAAGGAGAAGAAAACCGGAGACAACCTTTTTTTTCTTTTTCTTTTCTTTTCTTTTTTTTTTTTTTTTTTTGAGACAGGGTTTTGCTCTGTCTCCCAGGCTAGAGTGCAGTGGCGCCATCTCGGCTCACTGCAACCTTCGCCAGCCGGGCTCAAGCTGTTCTCCTGCCTCAGCCTCCCGAGTAGCTGGGATTGCGGGCATGCGCCACCACGCCTGGCTAATTTTATATTTTTAGTAGAGACGGGGTTTCTCCATGTTGGTCAGGCTGGTCTCGAACTCCCCGACCTGAGGTGATCCGCGCACCTTGGCCTCCCAAAGTGCTGGGATTATAGGCATGAGCCACCGCGTACGGCCGTTTTGTTTTGTTTTTTGAGACGGAGTCTCATTCTGTTGCCCAGGCTGGAGTGCAGTGGCGCAATCTCGGATCACTGCAACCTCTGTCTCCCCGGTTCAAGCAGTTCTTCCGTCTCAGCCTCCCGAGTAGCTCGGATTACAGGCACCTGCCATCATGCCCGGCTAATTTGTTTGTTTGTTTGTTTGTTTGTTTGTTTTTTGAGACAGAGTCTCCCTCTGTTGCCCAGGCTGGAGTGCAGTGGCCGGATCTCAGCTCACTGCAAGCTCCGCCTCCCGGGTTCCCGCCATTCTCCTGCCTCAGCCTCCCGAGTAGCTGGGACTACAGGCGCCCGCCACCTCGCCCGGCTAGTTTTTTGTATTTTAGTAGAGACGGGGTTTCACCGTGTTAGCCAGGATGGTCTCGATCTCCTGACCTCGTGATCCGCCCGTCTCGGCCTCCCAAAGTGCTGGGATTACAGGCTTGAGCCACCGCGCCCGGCCGATGCCCGGCTAATTTTTATGTTGTTTTTAGAGACGGGGTTTCGCCATGTTCCCCGGGCTGGTCTTGAACTCCTGGGCTCCAGCCATGCTTCCGCCTCGGCCTCCCAAAGTGCTAGGATTTAAGGCCACTGCGCCCAGCCCAGTAGCAATTTTTTTTTTCCCCCTTTTTTTGGGACGGAGTCTTGCTCTATCACCCAGGCTGGAGTGCAGTGGCGCGATCTTGGCTCACGGCAAGCTCCACCTCCAGGGTTCACGCCATTCTCCTGCCTCAGCCTCCCAAGTAGCTGGGACTGCAGGCCCTTGGCATCACGCCCGGCTAATTTTTTGTATTTTTAGTAGAGACGGGGTTTCACCGTGTTAGCCAGTATGTCTTGATCTCGACCTCGTGATCCGCCTGCCTCAACCTCCCAAAGTGCTGAGATTACAGGTTTGAGCCACTGTGCCCGGCTACAATCTTTTAAATACAGTGTTTTCAGAATATATACTTTGCTTTGAAAACAAGTTAAGGCCGGGCGGGGTGGCTTATGCCTGTAATCCCAGCACTTTGGGAGGCCAAGGCGGGTGGATCACCTGAGTTCGGGAGTTCAAGACCAGCCTGGCCAACATGGTGAAACCCCATCTCTACTAAAAATACAAAAATCAGCCGGGTGTGGTGGCAGGCACCTGTAATCCCAGCTACTTGGGAGACTGAAGCGGGAGAATCTTGAACCAGGGAGGTGGAGGTTGCAGTGAGCCAAGATCATGCCACTGCACTCCAACCTGGGTGACAGAGCGAGACTCCCTCTCAAAAAGAAAAAAAGAAAAGAAAAAAGAAAACACGTTAAGGAATAAGATTTTTCATTGATTTGTTTCCATCTTGTCCTCAGCATAACATGAGGCCAGCAATGTAAGAAAATCCACTTATTTAGTAAGATCAAAATATATTTTTTTCCTTCAGGCATTTATTGCAAGTTGGTACAGACATATTTTTGATAATTTAAAGGTGAAAATTTCACTTTACTCCTTTATTTTCTGGTTTCAACAACATCTTAAATTACATGCTACCACTTACCTCACCAATACATTTAAATTTATTAATCAAAGGAAATAAAGCTTGGGTAATGTAAGCAATTTTCGTTTGAAATTATTTAACCAGTACATCAATGTTGATATTGTTGTACTTTGAATTATAACAATATCTAGAAATAAATTATTTTATTTAATCCACACTAAGAAACTTGTATATTATTATGCCACTGTACAGATTGAGAAACTGTGCCTCAGAGAGCTTGATTTGTGCCCTAAATGACAAAGCTCAAGTGGAACCCAGACCATAGTTCCACTGCTCTCTGCAGTGTTTACATCCGGACTAAAATTTACTTGGATTTAATTTCGTTCATTGTTTTAAGTATGTTAAGGATATAAGTGATACATTTTTAAGTTAATCCAGTTACTATGCCACTCAAATATTTGCATATTTCCTGGCCTCTGTTAACGAAAGGGATGCAGATATTTCAAGTATAATTATGTTTGAATCCACCATATTACTTTAGGTGTTTTAACCCAAGAATATGAAAATTAAGTCAATCCTTTAAAATGATTTTTATTTGTAATATTCAAAATTTGTTTTAAAATGTAAAATGTACTTGAAAGAATACTCCCCAAATATTTTTAATTTCAAATACTGTTTACTCATTTGACATTACATAATCTGAAAATGTTCCTTGTGTTTAAGCAACTATTTCAAAAAGATGAACAATTATTTATGTCACTTTGGATACTTCACACAGTAAGAGTGGGCCTATGATGATAACTTTAGAACTCAAGGGATAAAATTAGGAAAGAAAGATAAAAAGCCTTTGTAAAAGTTGCTGCTAACTAACAAATTCTGGGAAGGTAGTTTTTAGTTTTAGCTCTCAGCAAAATGCCTTCTGTGTTTCCATTTCCTCAGCTTGAGAATAGTTGTAATATAAACTATAAACAGAAAAATTATAATGTGTAGATTTTAAATAGAATCATAACCAGAACTTGAACAAATGGTTGTAAAATATTTTGAGATTCTTTAAGATGGATGATTGGAAGGTATTTCTTAATGTTCACATTTTGTTCGTATTGTATAACATGGTTATATAGTTTAAATGTTTTTCAGTGATCATATCTATTAGGAACAAAAATTTAGAAATATTAACAGAATAAAAGCAATTAGAAAATACTTTTAGCCAGAATTATGTCTTTTCTCTCTTTCTCTCTTTTTCTCTTTTTCTGTCTGTCTCTCTCTCTCTCTGTCTCTCTTTCTTTCCTTTCTTTTTTGACAGACTCTCCCTATGTCGCCCAGGCTGGAGTACAGTGGCTCAATCTTGGCTCATTGCAACCTCTGCCTTTCGGGTTCAAGTGACTCTCCTGCCTCAGCCTCTAGAGTAGCTGGGATTACAGGCACCTGCTACCACGCCCGGCTAATTTTTGTATTTTTATAGAAACGGGGTTTCACCATGTTGGTTAGGAGTTGAACTCCTGACCTCAGGTGATCCGCACACCTAGGCCTCCCAAAGTGCTGGGATTACAGGTGTGAGCCACTGCGCCCGGCCAGAATTATCTCTCTTCTGTATTTATAAGAAAATACTATTTTCATTGTGTTTATGTCTGGGTATTTATAGTTATTGCATCTCAGGTTTTAATAGTTCCTTATCTGAAGAGTTAAAAATTTTGAATTTATACTTTCAGTCTTCTTTAAGGAAGCATTTTCTAGAATAAACAATGTATTAAGCTATAATCTTTTTTTGTTTGTTAAATTCACTTTCCCTACACCGTCCTTCAGGGTTTGAATCATTAAAATCTTAAAACCCAAGACCTGGCAAAGTGACTCATACCTGTAATCCCAGCACTTTGGGAAGCTAAGACAGGAGGATCGCTTGAGGCCAGGAGTTTAAGACCAGCCTGGGCAACACAGCGAGACCCCATCTCTATTAAAAAAAAAAAAAGAAACTTAACACCCAAACTTTTTGTTTACTCAAGTTCATTATAGAAGCATTCACCGAGGCTGCGTGCAATGGCTTACGCCTGTAATCCCAACACTTTGGAAGGCCCAAGGCGGGCAGATCACTTGAGGTCAGGATTCGAGAGCAGCCTGGCCAACATGGTGAAATCCTAAAACTCTCTACTGAAAATACAAAAATTAGCCAGACATGGTGGCAGGTGCCTGTAATTCCAGCTACTTGGGAGGCTAAGGCAGGAGAATCGCTTCAACCCAGGAGGCAGAGGTTGCAGTGAGCCAAGATCTCGCCACTGTACTCCAGCCTGGGCGACAGAGCCAGACTCTTGTCTCCAAAAAACAAACAAACAAAAAAGGATACTGTATAAAAGGCCCGGGACTAGAAGGAAGAAGACCTTGAATTTTGGTTTTAGATTTGTTACATATTGGCTGAGTGACTTGCAGCCTCAGTTTCCTTGTTTTTAAAGTAAGATAATACTCATGTCACAAGGTTTACTGAATATGATAATATATGTGAAATTTCTTTGAATAGTGTAAAATTCTATATACATTAACTTTAACATATATATATTA
>NW_016806409.1:776600-781404 GCF_001698545.2 Rhinopithecus bieti
AAAAAAAAAAAATAAAAAAAAAGTTGATATATGCTATTGAAAAAATTCAAGCCTATTTCTTCTCAGCTTTTGGCTAAGGTCAAGTGAAAAAATTCAAACTTTTCAGAAATATATATCAAGAAAAGTGAAAGTCTGTCTTAACCTTCTCCCCCACCACCCAATAACAGCTGCTAGCAATTTGGTATACATTACATTGAATTTTTTTTTTTTTTTTTTGAGACGGAGTCTTGCTCTGTCGCCCAGGCTGGGGTGCGGTGGCCGGATCTCAGCTCACTGCAAGCTCCGCCTCCCGGGTTCACGCCATTCTCCTGCCTCAGCCTCCCGAGTAGCTGGGACTACAGGCGCCCGCCACCTCGCCCGGCTAGTTTTTTGTATTTTAGTAGAGACGGGGTTTCACCGTGTTTGCCAGGATGGTCTCGATCTCCTGACCTCGTGATCCGCCCGTCTCGGCCTCCCAAAGTGCTGGGATTACAGGCTTGAGCCACCGCGCCCGGCCTGAATATTTTTTTAGATATATACTAATACATAATTACACAAAAAAAGCTTTTATATTGAACTTTTATGAGATAACACATGTAGTAGAAAAGGTATTGGACTTATAGGCAGACTAGCAAGTATGAAGTAGTTTGGCAAGTCATATACCCTTGCAAAATACAAATTTCTTAATATCTCAAATGATCATTCATTTATTCAACAGATAATAACGAAAGATTACTAATGCTTACCCTTCCAGTGTTAAAAAGATCAATTAAATATGAGTGTTATGCAAATATAAGGTATTTTATTTCTAAAATATCACAACACTATGAAATGTTGAAATATGAAAAAAACAGGAAGTTACAATTTATTATAAAGCAACGTACAGGGCCAGGAGCAGTGGCTCACGCCTGTAATCTCAGCACTTTGGGAAGCCAAGGTGGGCTGATCACAAGGTCAGGAGTTCGAGACCAGCCTGACCAACATGGTGAAACCCTGTCTCTACTGAAAATACAAAAAAAACTAGCCAGGCGTGGTGGCATGCGCTTGTAGTCCCAGCTACTTGGGGGGGTGAGGCAGGAGAATCGCTTGAACCTGGGAGGCAGAGGTTGCAGTGAGCAGACATCGTGCACTGCAGCCTGGGGAACAGAGTGACACTCCGTCTCAAAAATAAATAAACAAACAAACAAACGTACAGGTTGAGCATCCCAATCTGAAAATCCAAAATCCAAACTGATCCAAAATCCAAAACTTTTTGAGTGCTGACATGATGCTCAAAACAAATACTCATTGGAGCATTTCAGATTTTGGATCAGGGATGTTCAACCAAATATACAAACATACATTATATATTTGAAGTATAATGTATATTTCCAGAATCCAAGAAAAAAACCTGAAATCCAAAACACCTCTGATCCCAAGCATTTTGGATAAGGAATACTCAACCTGTGTTACTTCTAGGAAGAAATTACCCAAAACTGTAACAGGTAAAAGGTACCAATCTTCCATGTGCTTGTGGTTTTACATTTTGTATTTAGTCAGTATCAGTTACTAGGTGGATTTCTGGGATATAAGGAACTCCATCCAGTCATACTTTGCAAAGATTAAGGATGGCTCCCAAATCTGTTACATGTAAGGAACAACTGCAAAATTGCTATGGTGTCTAGGGTGACCATATCACATTTCACTTTTTTATCCAACATTTAGTATAGAGTCACAAAATAGAGCATCAGGTTCATATGGTTTTCAAATTGCAAATGAGGAAGCTGAGCAGGTGTTGATGGAATGATATATAATAGGACAAGACTTGCTTTCAGGAGCAGCTATGATACCCATTATGTCTGTGACATCATAGATGAGAGATTTATATCTTGGTCACCTAAAATGAAAAGCATGTGTTGTGGAGAAATAAGAGGTAAGCATATACTGTAAGTTAGATATAGGATTTGAAATGAAGGAGAAATATTATTTGGAAAAGACATTTCCACATAAAATATTTATGTGGAAAAGATAATATTCTTGAGTTCTAGTCTCTTCTTTATTTGAAATGATGGTGTAGATTCAGTCCAAATATTTTATAGATAAAATGGTAAGGTAGGATAAGTCTGGAAAGAGTAATCAATATATTGTATTTCAGCACAAATTAATTTATTTTAGGATTCAAACAGAAAGAAATGACTATGGCAGTGAAACAGACTTATATGGACTTGTGTCTAACATTTTGGAAGAACAAGATAAGTCACAGCCATACTTTGCTGAAGGGTTAGTATATAACAGGCTTTTAAACTAACATACACTAGATTACCCTGTTTATTAACTATTTCATTTTACTTAACAGTGGATCATCTGACAGTAGATATCTTAATTCAAATATTGTTTCAAGGAGACTTGATTTTGCTGAAGTATTTGCTGTACAATTGGAAGTTCAGTCTAAGGTTTTGTGTAAGGACTTTCATTGAAAATTATTCTTGCATAATTCAGAGCTATTTCCCTTGAGTTCATGAACTAAAGATTGGCTTAAAGAATATAAATTCAAGGGAGCTTTTATACATAGATCCCAAAGAATAAAACTCATTACTACTATGCAGAAATACATATGGATTTTATTCATGTGTTAGAAAATTTTTTAATGTTTTAATTGTTTTATTGAGTGTGGAAGCCANTATATATAATATATAACATTAACATTAACATTAATATACATTAACTTTTTTCAGAGATTGGGGACATTAAGACTGAATTTTATTTATTTATTTATTTTTGACACAGAATCTTGCTCTGTTGCCCAGGCTGGAGTGCAGTGGCACAATCTCTGCTCACTGCAAGCTTCCCCTCCCGGATTCACACCATTCTCCTGCCTCAGCCTCCCAAGTAGCTGGGACTACAGGCTCCCACCACCACGCCTGGCTAATTTTTTGTATTTTTAGTAGAGACGGGGTTTAGCCAGGATGGTCTCATCTCCTGACCTCGTGATCCACCCACCTTGGCCTCCCAAAGTGCTGGGATTACAGGCGAGAGCCACCGCGCCTGGCCCCAAGACTGAATTTTATATATAATTTATTAAAAATAACATTGCTAGTATCCACATAATGCTTATCTATTCAAAGAATTACAAAAAAGTACAATAATTGTAGGTATTTTCTGCCATGGACCAGCAACAAGGAGCCAGATCTGCCCGATGCCTGTTTTGTAAATAAAGTTTTATTGCAGTGCAGCCAAACCCATTTGTTTATTGTCTATGGTTGATTTAGTGCTGCAGCATTAGAGTTGAAGAGTTTTGACAGCAACCTTAATGGCCAGCTACGCCTAAAATATTTACTATTTGGCCTTTTGCAGAAAAAGTTTGCCAATCCCTGGTATAAAGCAAGCTTAAGTCACTAAGTCTACATTTGAATGTAATTCTCCCAACTCTTACATCTGTGTTATTTCCCCTGCTTTCTTATTTTTCTAATATTCTATAACAAATGAAGTCTTGATGTGTCTGATAAACATTTCTTAAAACTTTCAGAGTGAAGACAATGTGGACCTAAGGCAGACCTATACTCCATTTTCTTCAACAGAATATTCAAGTTCTGTAGATTCTTCACTTTTCTGTGCACCATGGTCTACTTATGGAGATGATATTAAACAACCTTCTAATTCTCAGATCAGTATAAAGAACAGGTAAATTAATTCGTTTTTCAGGGTAATTGAGGTAATTTTAAATTTAATTACATAGGAACTGAGGTTTATTTGCTCTCTGTTCCCTACATCAGCATTTTACTGTTGTGGCATTCTAGGTTTTTCATACTTTTAGGAAAGTGTAAACTGGGCAGTTATTTGTGTATAGTTTTTACGGTGTTTTGTTTTGTTGAGATAGGGTCTCGCTCTGTCACCCAGTCTGGAGTGCAGTGGCGAGATCATGACTCACTGCAACTTTGAACTCCTGGGCTCAAGCCATCCTCCTGCCTCAGCCTCCACGGTAGCTGGGACTACAGGTATGCACCACGGTGGTCAGCTAACTTTAAAAAATTGTGTTTCCTTTTCTTTTTAAGAAACGAGGTCTCACTTTGTTGCCTGGGCTGGTCTTGAACTCCTGGTCTCAAAGCATCCTCCCACCTTGGCCTCCCAAAGTGCTGGAATTACAGGCATGAGCCTCTGCCCAGCTAGGTTATTACTTAAAAAAATTCATTAGTGGGAACATTTAGTGCATAAATCTTAAGTTCTTCTTTCTAAAGATGACTTATATGAATGAGTTAAAACTTTTAGATGTTTTTGTCATCCAGTTCTAAATTTTCCATTTTTTTCCTTCACAACTACAGAACAAACAGGGTTTTATCAAACATAAGATATTTTAAATTATTTTCTGTTCAATTCCACAAATAATAAGGTCCCCCTGTACATCAGATGCTTTTCTATGGGGGAATACCAGAATTTAAACATGGCAAATATTATCCTTGCCTTTATAATCTTGATGATGATAATGATGATAATGACAATGACGACGATAACTAGGATATTATGGGAGCCTATTGCAAAGAGGAGCCCTAAGGGAGTGACATCTATCTTTAATTATGTATGGGAGCTATTTATAGCGGCTGATGCATCTTTAGTCTAATCAGGAAATAGTTATTTGTATTTATTAGAAAAGTGTTAAAAATTAAAATTATTGGCAAATTCTCTAAATAATGATTTTATTAGAAAGTCCATATAATACATTATTCTACAAAAAACAAAAATATTTTAAAGTTGATATATGCTGGCTGGGCGCGGTGGCTCAAGCCTGTAATCCCAGCACTTTGGGAGGCCGAGACGGGCGGATCACGAGGTCAGAAGATCGAGACCATCC